>NC_048227.1:66683996-66764239 GCF_002007445.2 Ailuropoda melanoleuca | reverse complement strand
TTTTTTTTTTTAAAGATTTTATTTATTTATTCAACAGAGATAGAGACAGCCAGCGAGAGAGGGAACACAAGCAGGGGGAGTGGGAGAGGAAGAAGCAGGCTCATAGCGGAGGAGCCTGATGTGGGGCTCAATCCTACAACGTCGGGATCACGCCCTGAGCCGAAGGCAGACGCTTAACCGCTGTGCCACCCAGGCGCCCCTAAAATGTTTTAAAAACACAACACCCCACCTCCCCTGACTCCACTATATCCCCCAATTTTGTCTTCCCAAACAAGACCCTCTTCTACACCCTCCTTGGCAAGTTTCTGCCTGAAGGTCCAGTGGAGCACCATGTAAGTGCTCTTTTTCCAAGGGACTACCTTAACCTGGGGTCTATTTGTCACTATGAAAAGGAAGACCATGGAAATGCTGCTTAACTGAGCTGCTCTTGGTGGAAGCAGCCCCTGGTGCCTGTTCCAGATAATCCCCAACGTTATCCAGTCATGCACTTATAGAGGCAAGTGAAAAGTCACGAGACCCAGCATAGGGACTACGGTCAATAATATTGTAATGACTTTGTACGATGACAGATGGTAACTACACCTTCTGTGGCAAGCATTTTGTAATAATTGTCAAAGCACTACGTTGTACACCTGAAACTAATATAATATTGTATGTCAACTATACTTCAATAAAACATAAAAATGAAAATTTTTAAAAAATAATAAATTCTAAAAAGAAAAAAGAAAAGTCGCAGGACAGGAGGTATCTGTACCACCAGACTTCCTGAATTTGTTCTCAGGCAAACGTGGCATTGATCAGTCAAAAATGTGAATGGCTCATCTCTAGATAAAATAACCGGTGTTACTTTTTCTCCCAGGCCGTAGGTTGGCTTTATTTTGATGCCAGTTTTAAATTCTGGCTCTTGGCAGAAAAAATTGATCATCTTGCAAACAGAAATGCTTCCATCTCAGAAAACAGCAAAAGATTCTATGTAGAAGGGAAGGATTCTGAAAGACTAAATTGTGGTTGCCACCTTAAAGTAGGATTTAGTATTTAATACAATAATTTTTGGCAAGAGTTTGGCTGGTTTCTTTCCTGCTGCCAGCTGTTTTTGGCTGTGCCTGCTTTATTCTTAACTGCGTTTTCAAAGCTGAGCCCCTGCTGGGTTTTGCATCACTTTGAAGGCAGGGGTCCTATTCTTTCAGGTTCTTGAACTGAACTGGAATTAGTGGTCTGGTACCAGGAAATGTGTTTTCTCCGCTTTTTTTCTTTCTGAGCAGTATAACAATGAACTGCAGGTTGAAGTTAAATTCTTAGTTGATTTTTAATACTGAGCAGTTCCTGCAGAAGCACTGGAGCTCTGTATAGAATTACTGGGTACTCATTGTTCCCTAAAGGCCATACTTTTGCACAAGGCCCTTTGACTAAAGGGCCACATTTTTAGGGGGTTGAGATGATTGGGGAATAGCTAATTTTCAATCGATAAGGGTTGGAGACCCTTTAGGAAATTTCTGCTTATGGAATGGGGTTGCCTGGAAATTATTGCTGTTGCCCTAACTACGGTTTTAAATTCTGGTGGTAACCCCATGTATCCATGAGTCATTTGAACCTTCCCTCTCCAAATGACCTCCACGTTTGCACAGTTTGTATCACAAGTCAGGCTTGGGTCCTGTCATCTAGGCCCCCCCTGGGATGGGGGCTCTAGTAAAGTGCAGGTCATTTGGCAGAACTGGAACCTGCCTGGATTTGTCACCCTGTCCTGCCTTTGTGGTCTGGACTATAGTTCTCCTGTTAAACACTCAAACCCTGTCTTTTCAGCTAATCCAAATCCTTTCCTGTCATGAAGACTCTTAGTAAGAGTCTCATTTCCATGTAAGAAGAGATTTGTCCCCTTTTCTTAGTAGGGTAAGGGCTATTGATTTAGGAAAGATGTCAGGGTTTGGAGCTAACTGCCAAAAAAAGAAATCTTGAGACATCTTTGGTGCAAAAAGGTGGCTTTATTAAAAGCACGGAGAAAGGACCCATGGGCAAAAAGAGCTGCACTGGGGTCATGAGGAGTGGCCCATTATATACTTTTCAAGTTGGGAGGGGGTTAGGGATAGCGTTAAGTCTAAGGAATTTTGGAAACAAGGTTTCTAGGACCATGAGGGGACTAGCTATTGTTAGGAAAGGTCATTTATTACTGTCTAATGAAACCTTAGTCATGAGACCCTTCAGATGTATATCGGTGGGTCATATGCTTGGGGGATGATTGCCAACCTGTATCTTGGGGGGTAAAGATAAAGAAAGTTTCCAAAGGATTTTTTGTATGTTAACGTAGACTTACAGGATCCTGGGGGTTGGGCTTAGATTGCCTTTTGCCCTTAGCAAAATATTACCATCGAGGCAGCTGAGTTCCTAGACGAATGTCACTCTGCCTATTTCAAGGACTTGTCAATAGGCTGTAAGTAGTAAGGAAATTTAATTTTTCTTTGCCTTTGTTTCCCACATCACTATGATTGAAAACCTTGCTCCTCTCCATCTTCTTCTCCCCTTCCCCTTGGAAGAAGGAGGGGGACGTCTGGGTAGAACTGGACATCTGTTGAGTTAGAGCCAATGCTGCTGGTGGGAGAATAACTGGGCCCCAGAAACAAGATTCAGGCTCTACCCATTCACTTTCTTTCATTCCATCTGTTTGGGTTCAGGGCATTTCTTCTCTCCCCTTTACCTCTGGACCTAGGGACAGAAGATGCTCCTTTGCTTTCTGTCTTCAAGCCATAAGCACATCTAGATGGGGTCAATCTCCATGGTAGATGGTCCTTCTTTTTGCAATGATTGGGATGACAGCATTCAAAATCTCTTCAAATGTACTCCTGTCTCTTCAGGCAGTCCTGAGAGTGTGAAAATTCTTTTAACTGGATTCACAACAGCACTAGAAAGCCCACTTAAGCCCTAACAGATGTGATGTGTTCCAAACTAGCTTTTATCAGGGAGTCCTGCCCTGGAGTTTGTATGAGGCTTTCACAGATTTAAAATGATACTTGTTTCCTGTATGGCTGATAGATATTTGGGCTGTGTACTCTGTTGGCCAGATGCTTAATGCCCTCTTTGGCTTGATCCTTCTTTGGGATATAATAGCTCTACTGGGATTTTTTATTATTTTCAATGCAAAAGTTGGTATATACCCTGTACCATAAAGGGCCCATGCTTCTTTCTTTATTGATAAAATATACTCATGTCCTGACCACAGAAAGTTTACAATCATGTTCTGGGCTTATAATTAGTTCAGAGCCAAATTGAAGCAACCAGGTAGCAGTGATTCTAAATGCCTGTGGTTAAGCCATTTCAGCCTACTTCCTTAAAACCTCATCTCCATTCCTGGTTATAGTTCAAAGTAATGTAAAGTGGAACAGAATTTGGTCCTAACATTGGAACGCAAAATTCCCAGATAGCAGCCAACAACTAAAACACCACCACTTTATCATTTGCTCACATAAATACCATCTATTTTATAACTACATTCCTGATTAGCCAATGAAATTTAAAAGGAATGTTACTAAAAATTGTTTTTCATCCTTATGCCTATCTTCAGAGGTTCTGATGGCCCTGAGACGAGCCTTGCCAACCAAGATGCAGTGGGGACCTTGTCCTTGGAGGTCCCTAAAGAAGTCAAACCACCACTCTGGTCTAAGCTCCCAGAAAGACCTGCTCTCGAATACAGGAGTGGATCTCTCTACACTCAAGAACATTTTCTCTCACCTAGTTTTAGGTTCTAAAAAAACCTATCCTGATTCCAAAATGAATCCTCTTCTCTCTGGGCCTGTGCCTTAAATTGCTAGGCAAAGCTGTAATTAATACTCAAATACTAAAGCTTGTGGGGCTGGACCAGTTCGCCACCAAAACCTCAAGGGCACCAGCTGCAGGAAGCACTTGAAAGTGCTGGGCTCCCCATATGGTTCTTTGCAAATACGACTTCCTCTGTCTGGATATAAGTTTTCCTTTCCAAAATTCTATGTTGGTATTTAGTGCCTAGAGTGCTAATCACCCACTGACACTACTTCCGGGTTCTTAACCAATGAACACAGGCAAAGAGAAGTCAAATGCACCTTGCAGTAGAACCAGTCTTGCTGGCTTGGCAGCCCCTGACAAACAATGTTAGATGGTGAAGCTAAGGCCTAAGTGAAGGTCAGAATTTCCTCCTTTCTTCCCAGTCTGGGCCTTGTTCCTTAGCTGTAGGGAGAACTATTTCTACAGAACACACATTTTCCCCAACCACCTATAGAGAGAAGTATGACTTTAATAACCCAGCGACCAGCGGAACGGAGGCAGCTCGCTGAGGGAGAGACTGGTATGCTGTCAGCGTTTCAATGCCGTGCCTCCACCCCACCCTGGTCAGCTTGGTAAATATGTGTCAGATCATTTGCTGTCTTGCCAGACAGATCTGCTTCTATTCCAACGACAAAGAGTGAGTAAAGGGGCAGAGAGAAGATGCAGGAGTCCTCACCCCAGTTCTCCTTCATCTCCACAGGAATGTGAAAGGGGACGGAATGCCCCCCAACAGCTTCCAGCTGTGATGAGGACACGGCTTTTGTTGTGGAGGAAAGCGTTCTCGTTGGCGGATATGAGATTATTAGAGAATATTTCTAAAACTTCAAACGCTTAGTTTTAGCTTTCATTTACTTTGCAAATAGCCAATGGATTAACTTTTTTTTTTTTTGGTTGCTTGTTATAAAACAGGGTTGTGTATTTCTCTTGCTTGGTTCCTTTGAGCCCAGAGGCCTAGAAATGGGAAATGTGGTTTATACAGAAACAACTTCAAACTCAAGGTCAAACAGCATATTGATGAGCTAGAATTTATTTATTGAATCTGCTGACTCTGCCTCACATCAAACAGTGTTGTCCATATGCTTTCCTGACAAAGAAAGCTGTGGGGTGTTGCATGAAAGTGCTGAGTCATCGCCGTGGCACAGCTGAACGCACAGTCTTCAGGAGACAGCCTTTCTCTCAACAAAGATTTCCTGCGAAATTTCTTACTATATTCCACACGATGCTTGCATAAATCCTGGGGATGTAATGAGAGATGTTGCCTTTTCCATATCTTTCATGAACCTCAAAGTATTGAGCAAATACAATATTCAGTCTTTTAAATACAATCTCATACATTTCCACAAAATGCTGGCTGATAAATATAATCAGAACTCTTTCAAAGATCGTCCTGTTGGTCTACAGATCTGGTCACAATGTGGATCAAGTTGCCACCTCCCTGTGCATCTCTGTCACTATAACCCAAAAGTATCAATCAACAGTGCTCTCCATACAAATATGTCATATTTTATGGCATTTTACCAGAGTTACTCGAGATTTAAAAAAAAAAAAATGTTGATTGGTCGTACAAGAAAGGCTCAGGTACCTGGGAAGTCCAAGGGGGCATCTGATTTCAAGCAAATTTCAAATAATGTCTCCAAGGCCCTGCTTCTGCCTACGCATCATTGCATGTGGGAACGATAGCCAATGACAGCCTCAAGCCTACAATTGCTGCTCCTAATCCCAGCCAGCATCCATCAGGTACATTTTAAGGGGATCTCAGTCCCAGCTTGGCTCGTACGTTCATGTCAGAACCAGTCATTGTAGCTAGAGCTCTGGAATACTATGATCAGTCTGACCCAAGTCACAAGCACACTTCCGAGACCAGGGAGGCCTGGGGTCTTTGGACCCCCACCCTTGGCCCAACCACATAGAATAAGAAAGACGTAATTCCACAGAGAAAGGAATGATGGTACAGGATGAAGGGGAAAAAGGGTGCTAAATGGTAAAAAAAAAAAAACTGAGGGGCGCCTGCGTGGCTCAGTCGTTAAGCGTCTGCCTTCAGCTCAGGGCGTGATCCCGGCGTTATGGGATCGAGCCCCACATCAGGCTCCTCCACTGGGAGCTTGCTTCTTCCTCTCCCACTCCCCCTGCCTGTGTTCCCTCTCGCTGGCTGTCTCTCTCTCTGTCAAATAAATAAATAAAATCTTTAAAGAAAATGGTAAAAAACTGAAAAGTGTTTAGAGCAAGCAAGCCTCGGAGGTAGATCCTTCAGATCTACTTACGTTGTGAAACAGCGAGATTCTCCTGCTATTAGGTAGTGGGATGCTAGTAAATGTTTGAAACACGTGGAGGTCCAGAGAGAAAAAATGCTGATTTGTATCATATGCGAACTTGTGTTGTATAAATACTCCAACAAGACCGATTTCAAGCTCCCAAGCTCACATCAGCGCCCAGAGCCGGGAGGAGGAGGGCAGCACCATGTCCCTGGGAAGTATTTCTACCACGTAGATGTGCTACATGTACATTACCTCAAGAGCATAAAGAATAGGAAACTGCAGTTAAACCATTAGGCAGTGACAAGGCTTGAGTGTTTATGCTACATTTGGTTTTGATATATTTAATTGCAAGTTTATATCACATAATTTTTTTTTATAAAATTTTTTTTAAAGATTTTATTTATTTATTCGACAGAGATAGAGACAGCCAGCGAGAGAGGGAACACAAGCAGGGGGAGTGGGAGAGGAAGAAGCAGGCTCATAGCGGAGGAGCCTGATGTGGGGCTCGATCCCATAATGCCGGGATCACGCCCTGAGCCAAAGGCAGATGCTTAACCGCTGTGCCACCCAGGCGCCCCTGTATATCACATAATTTTTAATAATTGTTTTAATAACCTAACTTGTATTGCCCAGCTCCTCTGGTTTCAAATTTACACCCAACGGTCACTCCTTACCTGGGGGAATTTACATTTTTACCTGTCCAGACTCAAAAAGCCCCCATTAAGTACTTGGTTATCCAAAGCTACTTTCGGTAGGACAAAGTACTTCACCCCTCTGTGTTCCAAATTTGCAGCAACTCACTTTCTTTGGCTACCTGTTTGGCTCTACTGGAATAGGAGAGAAAATTTGCTCATAATTTATCTTCTTTTAGATTAATTAAAAAAATCCATACAAAATTTATTCCCACAGTAGAACAAACACAAACCACACCACATTAAATTAGCAATATACAGTTATAGAGGAACAAAAAATAATAGAGTCACATCACCGGTGAAAACCAAGAACTCAACTAGGTACGTCAATTAAATAAAAATCAAAGCAACTTGCTGCAGAATGACACTTCAAAATTCAAAGAAAGATGATACAAAATTTCAAAGACTTGTTGACAAGCAACTGCTATTCTCCTTCCAGGGAGAAGGCCAGAAAGAGGTCAGAAAGATGTCATTTCACATTTGATCTACCTCTGAGATACCTCGTTCTTCAAATTATTGTGGCCCAAATGGACAGACTGGAAGGACTCAGAGAACAACTGCAAGGACTCAGGGAAAGCAGAGCCAATGTTGTCAAGTGAGTTGTTTATAACTAATGTGTGTTGGGATGAAGGGTGTGCAGTGAAACCAAATTGAGAATGAGAAGGAGCTCTGTTCTAGAGAGAATTCTCATTTTTTTTCTTGCATCTATATGAGTTGCAAATTACACCAAATTATTTTCACAGGCAAACTAGAAAGTGTGGAGCTTTTCCTTGTCGGTAACCCGTAATTTCCTTAGGGAGAAAATTCATAAATCACCTTCTTACTTTGGGAGTCAAGTGCTATTATCTGGAAGACTTGTTCTTTAAGGCACCAGAATAACACTAAAGACAACAGAATACTTCTCTTTAATTAATTTTCACTTGGTAATTTTTGACTGTGACTGTAGACCAATGTTTAATCCAATTTCCCTAGCAGTTGCGGGTTTGACTTTCCCTAATGTTCTGTTTATAGCTGCTGAGTGTGTTGCTTGGAAAATGATGATGAAGTTATAAAGATAGCTTTGTGACTTCACCCAAGACAGGAAGAAGCAAAGAGGTGGCTCATAAATTAGAAAATCCTTTTGAAGTGCAGACACCCTTTTAGAAACGGGTAAAATGGCAACCCCATGAAACAAGCTGCCCCCTTTATCACAAGGGGGCAATTAGCTTGTTCAAATGAATTTGTCTGTTTCAAACTGATGGATTATAAATACTCTTCATTTCTGTTTACTCGCTCAATATGTATTAAAAAATCCCATCGTCCATTAGGTCTTTATTATGGGCTTTAAGAAATCAGTGGGAAATTGGGGTACTATGAAAAGGAAAAGATGACTGTTTCTGAGACCAAAAAATTTATCCTTGTACATCCCAGTGCATCCTTATTCAGAAGAATGTGTCTAGATGGCAGTTTTTTTTATTTCACAGTTCTGGGTTGTCTCAGCTACGCCACCGAAGTCTGCAAGATGTCAGTTTTGAAAACACTGTGAGGTTGAGGAAAGAGTGCCTCCCTCCAACTGAAGGAGGGAACTTTCCTCCCTGATGAGCTCAGAACTGGCCTTCATGGTCTCTGGGCATCAGTTGGGTGCAACCCAGACAAAGCAAGGAAAGAGAAGTGGGGCCATGTGAGGAAAGAGGACAGAGCTGTCATTTGATAGAGGAACTTCATATTTTATAAATTCAAGGGCAAGGAAAAAGACCTAAAAGAATGTAGGAAGTAGGGCCACATCTAACTGTGTAAGAGAGTGCAAGGAGGTGACCCAAGATGGATCCCTGGAATCAGTTCTAGAATCTTGTTTTCTATACTCATAGGTCATAGATACCAGTGGGCAGGTGAGCTTATTTCCCTCTTTCTTCTCCTTTCATGTTCAGGTTAGCTTAAGGAGGCCAGTCGAGGGAGGACTGTTATCATGGCCCCTGGATCTCCAGGTCACAGGAGTCAAGCAATGAGCTCATGCTTCTCAGGAAGCCATTTGTACAATAGGGTCTGACTCTTAGGAAGGACATGAAGAAGGGGGGTCATGTGTAGTGGCTTTAGAATGGATGCGTTTAGGTCCTGCAAGGTGCCACAGTGAAGGTGCTGTGTGCTACCACTATGGGTTTGGTGGTTGTCTGTAGCCAGGCCTGCTTTCGACTTGATAACATTTGATAAATAGGAAACAAAAGTGCATACCTACCACGTGGCAAGACTTTTTCATGAGTTTATAGGTGAATCCTTGACTGTTGGTAGCAAAAAGGGCTAGGCTCTTGTGACCTACTGAAGTCCTTTCTCCACAGAAGCTGAAGTTCACACAGATCTTCAGGTAGATCTGTGAGGACCGAGGGCCATTAGCAGCCACTTCCACTCACTTCTATCAATTCATTAATAGATTCAAAAGAACCTTCTGTGTGTCAGGCACTGTTCAAGGCACCAGAAATATGGAAGTAAACAAAATGGCAGAAATCTCTGGCCTCTGAGAGCTTCTATCTCGCAGGGGAAGAGAGACAACAAACTAAGTAAGTCTAGTGTAAAGAGAAGCAGTTAAAATCTTTTTGTTCAGGGATATTTGTACCTGTGGTAAAACGATAAAGAAGAGTAAGAGGCTATTAAACATAAAGTTGCTGGTTTTAGAGTAAACTGAAGTGAAAGTGACTGTAGACCTGTCTGGAGGTCACTCTCAAGCTTTCTCAGCCCAGAGAAGGACTGGGCTTGGATTTTGAGAATTGAAAAAGTCCTCCTAGTTAGGGAATTTGTGTGTGCAGGAATTGGGAATAAACTAATGTCTCTGCAATAGTCCAGCAGTCCAGGCTCTGCCCTGGATGCCCAAGATAAAGCCGTGAGCCAATCTCCTGTGGAGGAGGCCCATGTCCTGGGCGCTTTTGCTTTTGCCACCTGTTCTCTGAATCCTTGCTTCAAGTCGGCCAAGTGCTATATGAGGTCCTTAGAACAGTTTCCGCACGGACCAACAAGATGAAGCTGACACTTTGGCCATGTTATTTGCATCCTCTCCTTATTAGGAAAATCCATCAATCTGCTAGTGAACTTCTCTATAAATTGACGATTTATTAGCTATTTTTCTTTATTTTTATATTTTACTGGACCACAGATACTCAGAATTTGATTAATCACTTCGGGATCATGATACTCTTAACATTGCTCCATGAATGGCCTCTTTTATTTACTTCTTTGTGGTTGGTTTCCTTTAATAATGTCATCAGCAAATAGGACTACATTAAAAAGCTTCTGTAGAGCAAAAGAAAAAATCAACAAAACAAAATGGAAAGGCAATTTATGGAATGGGAGAAACTATTTGCAAGCCAAAGCTGATAAGAGATTATGATCCAAAGTATATAAAGGAACTTTTACAACTCTAGAGCAAATAAAGAAAACTAATAATCCAATTTAAAAATGAGAAAAGGCCCAAGTAGACATTTTTCCAAAGAAGATATTCAGGTGGCCGATAGGCACATGAAAAGGTGCTCAACATCACAAATCAGAACCACAATGAGATATCACCTCACACCTGTTAGAATGGCTGTTATCAAAAAGACAAGAGATTACAAGTGTTGGTGAGGATGTGGAGAAAAAGGAACTTTTGTGCACTGTTGGTGGGAATGCAAATCAGTGCAGCTACTGTGGAAAACAGTATGAGGGTTCTCAAAAAATTAAAAAGAGAACTACAGAGCTACCATATGATCCAGCCGGTCTGCTTCTGGGAAGTTATCTGAAGGAAATGAAAACATGAATTTGAAAATATATCTGTACCCCCATGTTCATTGCAGCACTATTTTCAATAGTGAAGACATGGAAACAACATGAGTGTCCATCAGTTGAATGGATTCATCAGATGAATGGATAAAGAAGATGTATGTATGTACAATGGAATATTATTCAGGCATGAGAAACAGGACGTCCTGCCGTTCGTGACAACACAGATGGACCTTGAGGGCATTATGCTCTATGAAATAAGCCAGACAGAGAAAGATAAATACTGTTCGATCTCACTTATGTGTGGAGTTAAAAAAGAAAACAAATTCATAGAAACTGAGAACAGATTTGTGGGTCAGGGATTAGAGGGTGGGGAAAATGGGTAAAGGAGGTCAAAAGGTACAAACCTCCAGTTACAAAATAAATAAATCCTGGGGATGTAACGTACAGCATGGTGACTGCAGTTAACAATACTGTGTTGTATGGAGAGAGAAAACACTCGTGCACTGTCGGTGGGAAGGCAGACTGATACAGCCACTGCAGAGAACAGTATGGAGGTTCCTCAAAAAAGTTAAAAACAGAACTACCCTATGATCCAGCAATTGGACCACTGGGTATTTACCAAAGAATACAAAAACTCTAATTCAAAGGCATACATGCACCCCTATGTTTACAGCAGCATTATTTACAATAGCCAACATATGGAAACAGCTCATGTCCATCAAAATGATGATGAATAAAGAATATGTGGGATGTGTGTGTGTCTGTGTGTGTGTGGACAATGGAATATTATTCAGCCATAAAAAAGAATGAAATCTTGCCATTTGCAATGGCATGGTTGGAGCTAGAGAGTGTAATGCTAAGCAAAATAAATCAGAGAAAAGCCAAATACTATATGATTTTACTCATATGTGGAACTTAAGAAACAAAACAAATAAGCAAAGGGGGGAAAGAAGAGAGACAAATCAAGAAGTAGGCTCTTAACTACAGAGAACACACTGATGGTTACCAGAGGGGGCGTGGGCGGGGGTGGTGGTGGAATAGGTGATGGAGAAGGAGGAGTGCACCTGCTGTGATGAGCTCCGGGTGTTGTGTGGAAGTGTTGAATCACTATATTGTACACCTGAAACTAATATAATGCTGCATGTAAACTAACTGGGATTAAAACAAAACTTAAAATTACTGTGTTGTATATTTGAAAGTTGCTAAGAGAGTAATCTTAAAAGTTCTCATCACAAGAAAAAATTTGTAATGCTGTGCAGTGATAGATGTTAACTAAACTTATTGTGGTCATCATTTCACAATATGTACATATCAAATGCCAATACTGGATGTTTTCTAAAAAAATGTTCGTGTTAAAATCAGTTGAATGACCCTGGGAATTATCCCTGTGTTACATTTGAGAAAACTGAGGCTCTTTTGCCCAAGATCAAACAACCAGTCGATCTGAGAATAAAACCAAGAACTTTTAAACTCCAAAAAGCACTTCCCTCTGCTGGCCCACATTACACAAAGGTATAAATTCCTATGTGGGAAGGCTGAAGAATATCAAATGTTATGAAGTAGTTTACTCCAATCCAATAATATGTTCATATCATTTAAAAATAAAGTTGTCTATGTAGCAACAGGATTTTTTATCTTTGAACAGTGAAGACTTAATTTTATAAATAGACTGCTGCTGATGGTGATGGTTTTGCTTCTGAAATTCTCCAAACATCTTTTCACATACAACACAAAATATGGATGCACTTAGAGTATGGAAGAAGAACTAAATTAGTCATTTAAATGTCAATTCTGTGAATGTCATTTTAATCAAAGCATTTGAAATCCCCTTGTGATTCTTAACATCATCTTGCATAATTAGGAAGAGATTTGAGCCATTACTATCGTGTTAGAAAAATTTGTAATTGACAGTATATAACAGAAATATCATCAATAAAAATACCAGACTGTAAAATCATTGAGAAGTGCAGCCTTCTAGCAAGTTGGCTTCTATGAACAAATCTCCATAGAGATTTTATTTTTATCCCAGGCTTTATTTGATCTACTGGCAACCACAGGGCTTTGAGTTAGGACTGAAGACATCACAAGACTAGTTTTTTTTCATGAGATGATGCTTCTCATCACTGTACCAAATTCTCGCAGACCGTTCTTCATCAGACGTATGGTGCTTGAGGTCACCAAGCTTTTAGAAGGAGCCCCAAAATGAAGCCAAATGTGTTGGAATGGAAAGCAAAGTTTCTTCTTTCAGCTTCGGCCAACTACATTTCATACCTAAGTGCCAATGTTTCCACAAGAATAACTCCTTTTCAAGGACAGCAGAAAGCAGCCATCCTACATCACCACAGAGTCTCCTGCTTTATGGAGAAACTAACCCGTGTTGGTGCAGTCTATGGGGTGGACACAATGACAGTTATCTCCCATATGCTATCTCATTCATCCAGTACGATTACTCCTTTCTTATAGTCAGGAAATTGAGGCTTAAAGCTATTAAGTAACTTACACAGTCAGTCAGTGGAGAGGTCAATATTAGAACTGATTTAAGATTGGACCCCAAGGGGGGCGCCTGGGTGGCAGAGCGGTTAAGCGTCTGCCTTCAGCTCAGGGCGTGATCCCGGCGTTATGGGATCGAGCCCCACATCAGGCTCCTCTGCTATGAGCCTGCTTCTTCCTCTCCCACTCCCCCTGCTTGTGTTCCCTCTCTCGCTGGCTGTCTCTATCTCTGTCTTATAAATAAATAAAAAATCTTAAAAAAAAAAAAAAGGACCCCAAATCCAGGCTGCTTTCATAACGTTATGCTACCTTTCAGAGAAATACATTGGCCCATCGAGGAAGAATATTATGAACATAAGAATGACCTAATTCTTGTTATGCAATGTAGTTCTAAAATGGGATTTTAGAGACGTGCTGAAGAATTTATTCTATTCTAAAATAAAGATATTCCTATTTGTACGGTTTGATAATCCTGATAAAAAATTCTTATTCTTCAGTCTTTATTTGTCCAAGAAAAAACTGCTAGTTCTTTTTCCCATTTGGTTCTCATTCTCATTCTTCCCCAAGGGCGGAGGATGACCCCTGGGAGATTTCCGAGAGCATCTCATCCAGTGACCCTCCCCCCCGCAGCTCACCAGGTGTGACATAAGCACGTCCGAAGCTCAGGCCCTTGCCCTGCTGATCCCTCTACCTGGAACATGCTTTCTCTGCCCATCTCTATAGCCAGCTCCTTTACCTCCATGCCTTTGCTCAAATATTGCCTTTTCTGTGAGGGCTACCTTTACCATCCTATTCAAAATCACAAACTGTTCTTCACCACGCCCAAATCTTACTGTCCTCCACCATTTTCTTTTCCAGAGCACTTACTATTTTCTAGCATATACAATTTATTTATTATAATTTCTGCTTGTTGTATATCTCTGTTGCCTTTGTGTGGTTAGTTCATTGATGTATTCCTCATGCCAGGGCCATAATTGTTTAATGAATGAACAAATGAATGAATGTGAAACTCTACCTTTCCATACTTTCTCTGTTTCCTTCCATCTCTGCTTGCAAACCAATCATTTACTGAGTTCAATGTTTTTTGTAAACTATGCTAAAACAGCAAGGCACAGGTAGCAGGTACAAACCTGCCATTCTCTTCAAGCACTTTCCTTCGCGCTCCTGACAAATGTTTTGCATGGTCTACAAGTGTCTCCAGGTTTCCAGCCTCTAATACCTATTTCTTTACCTCTGTACTATAGAGAAATCAGGAAAAATAAACAACTTTAACTTTCCCTGTTAAAAATGTTCAGTTATGCCTTGTATTTGGAGATGCCTGCACAGGCGAATGTCAGAAAAGGAAAAACAGGTCTAGGAAAGACTTGAAGAAATGATCATGTGGTGCAGCCCCTCTTTTCAATCCTGAAGTTTTCTTTCAAACTCACTCCCAAGGAAACGAGAGTCACGTCTTTTAAGGTTACGTAGACAGAAACTCTGTGGTCTTCTTCAATGGCTCATTTCTATCCTGTCTTCACCTCTAATTTCTGATGTCCATGTGCAAATTGTTCTGTTTTCTAATCTAAAATCCTCATGCTGCATTTTAAACCTACTGGATTTGTCATTTGTTCACAGACTTAGGGGATGTTGTCAATGCTGACCATTTGTGTACACCCACACTAACGATTCTGACCAAAACAGCAACCACCGCCACCACAGAGTTGGCCTGATAACCCCGATGGTCCTGGCTTTAGTGATTTTTCCCTTTTATTTGCACATAGGTAAGATAGATGTTGCTATGGGTCCTTCTTCCATTTTCCAAATGAGGAAACACAACTTTAGAGAGGTTAAATGAGTCACCTAAAGGTACCCCAGCTATTGAATTGATGCACCATGATTCAAACTTTGTTGGCCTGACTCCAGGTGCAGTGCTTCTGTTAGCTACAGCAGAGATTTCTAGCGACCCACCCAAATCCACTCCTCCTGTTATCCACTCACTGTGTTAGAAGTGCAGAGCCAGCCCGTGCCTAGCCGGGTAGAGGTAGGGCATATATCCCAGCCCTCCTTGCAGTAGGTTATGGACAATGCTGCTGGGGTGGTGGGATGTGGGCCACTTCCTCTGTGTGGTTCTTCACACTCTTTTTCCTTTCCAGGACACTGGGATGGTGACATCCAGAACAACTCTGGAATGCTAGAAGAATCATCAGCCCGAGTCCCTCAATATCTGCTTTGGACTGTTACGTGAGGAAACAAGAACAGAAGTGAAAAAACCTTGTTATTTAAGTGACTGAATCTTTTGGGTGTGTTTGTTACTTCCACTTAGCTTTCTCTAATTTATACAACCCAGATTGCCATTTTGCTCGAACATTTCCAGTGCTGGGGGGTTTAGTATTTTTCAAGGTAGTAAAGGCTAACTTTTTTTTTTTTCTGTTGAATCAAAAATATTTATTCTTATTTCTTTTTAATTTTTCCCCTTGGAGTAACCAGAATTTCTGTATAGTTCAGAACAAGCCTATAAATATTTGACCACTGCTTAAAGGCAGCCACGTCCTCTTTTCTTCAGAGCTTGCATAGAAGCGGTTGTGTTTTGTAAACACAGAATAATCACTAAAACTAGAAGCTATGTCTCTCCTAAAATGTGCTATCTTGTATTGTGTTTGGTGTCACTTCTTTTCTTCCGCTACTTCTTTTGAGACCAAGGAGAGTGGAACCATGGAAGAAATTCTCAGAGAATTTTGGTTTAGTCCTCTCTCCAATTTAACTTTGATGTTCAAACAGACTCAGAGAAATGTGATGAAATGGAGGTATTTGGGGGTCACAGGGTCTAAGCTGACTTTAAATTACAGGTGCACCTTGAAAAGCAAAAAAACAAGTAAGGGAGGGTGAGCCCCTGACCTGGGTGTTAATGTAGAAGATGGGAGCTTTACGAAGATCCGTAAGAAGAGAAAGTGGTAAGGGATTGGAAAGGCATCAAATGGCTGGAAAGCTTCCAAGAAGGCATTAAATGCCTTTCCTGTTCTGTGCCTTCCTCAGTACCACTCGGGGAGTCCATGACACTCAGCAGGACCCTTTTTATAGGCGAGATCACTTTTCCCCTTTCAATTTGCCAAACAAAACTTCCAACCAGGACTTCCCCATTTCTCCACAGCTGGGATATACCCACCTAAACATGAATGGCTAATTGTTCATTCTTTCCCAAATTGAAACACTTTGATTAAACACCTTTAATGTGACTGATACAAATGTGTCCCCTGACTGGCCCACTCAGCTGAGAGATGCTCTTGTTGGCTTGATTTCTATCATGAAAGGGTTGATGAAGTGTAATGATGATTTGAAGTTCTTAAAACAAACAATATTAAAATAGAGACTTGGCTCTAGTCTCAAAACCTCATCCTAACTTGACAGGCAGGCAAGATCCACTAAAATGCCTTCTAAAGCCAGACATGATTTTTTATGTTGATACAGTGGTGATTTCAGCCAGTAAAACTGCCTGAACTGTCAATGCAAATCACCTCTGTAAGATTCTTCTTGGAAAAAGATGGTGGGGGAACAGATGAGACAGCAGAGAGAGGGAGCTGGACCTGACCAACCTGCTGACCTCACCCAGAACCTTCAGCAGAATGTCTGAAGTTGAAACTAGTGGACGGGCCTTATGACTCCGTTGGCTGAGAAGGATGATTGCCTTGCTTAATTTCACCCATCTTCCATCCCCGTGGACTGGCTTTGTTCATCTTGCCTTGATTCACTTCTGATTCTTGATTCTTCTGACTATGTACGTCCTTGGCCAGATGCTCCGAAAACACATTAACAGCAGAGAGCACCTAAGGTCTCTCTGTGCACCAGAATTGTTTGGCTTAAAACAACAATGCAATTTTCTCTAATGGTCTCTCTTGCTTTCCTTAGTGATAGTAAAAAGACATCTCGTAACTAGAAAGCACATGCATGTGCGTGCGTGTGCGCGCGCACACACACACACACACAAATGTGAAAGAAAAGCTAGACTGTGTTTCTCAACCAAAACCCGGGGCTAAGCTACAACCAGTTCTTTTTACTCAAAAGGTCAGTAAGCAAAAGCAAAAGGTTATCGCTGGCCTCTGCTGTATCCAAAGTCATTTTCAAAGAGGATATCGACTTCCTTCTGTGAGCCGGGCATCACCCTGCCCTGCCTCTGTGAGATCTAACATGACCTATTGGGCTTCGTTAGGGGACTAACAAGAGGTCAGAAGGCAGTAGAAGAATGCAGAATTCGATCCTCTCTCAGCAAACCTCAGCTTGTCCCAGGGGGCCTGGCCCCATCCTGCAAAACGCAGCTGTGGGTGCAGGAAAGCCTTCCCAGACGCAGGAAATAACCTCTCGGAGGGTGCGGCCCTCTCTCGTTTGCTCCTTTTACAGTCGCTCAGGTAACAGATTGGAACTGACTTCAGCATCTTCCTTCACGTTCTCCTCAACAACCAGTTCTTTCTCACTCTTACTGTCTAGTTTTAGGCTTATGTAGAAAAGTTCCCCTTACTCACATTAAACCTACACTTGCCATCAAAAATTTCCCCCAATAGTATGCACCTGTAGTAAATGCTTTGAAAGCTTCCTCCTGACTTCTTCCCTCTTTGCTCTCAGAAGAATTCCCATTTGCCTTTTGATGTCCAATTTTTCCTTCCCTGAAAAAAAGGGAGCTACACAGCTCTGATTAAATGGGATGAGCCTGAAATGGCGGGTCTCGAGTTTGACTCTCGGGCCTATCTGGTATTATTTGAATAACCAAGTAAGTCGTTTAACTTCTGAGAGGCTGCATTTTATAGTAAAAGATCTTAACGATGATACCCAACCTCTAGGCTCAACTGGATGTGTCCAGGGAGAAAGCTGAGATGGTTATTGGGGTAAGGCGAGGTAAGATGATGTAGGGACAGGCACCTGGCCCACAAGAGGCACTGGATAGGTTTATTAAATATTAAGGGACAAAAAAGGAAAATGTGTCCCAGTGTCCATCCCTAGTTCTCCATAAGATTCTGAGATAATCTTTCATGGAATCCTAGAGCAGGAGAGGACGTCGGAACCATCAGGTGGACACTGTCATTTACAAGAAAGGACATGAGCTCCTGAGAGGTGGACTGATTTGGTCACAAGACGGCGCATGCAGAGGCTGGACCTGCGCCTCGGGTTCCAGAGACCATGGCCGGCAGTCTTTGCCCTATGTTGCCTCTATCCTAACCAGACAGGTTTTTTCTCTACCAGATTTATTTTTTCCCTATTCCAACTGACTTTTTCATTGAAGCTAGCACTTTACTATCCCAATTCTTGGTAAGCTTCTGTGAATTTTTTTTAAGGAGCCCAAATTTTTCTTTCTAAAATTTCTGAAAGGTATTTTAAAAAACAAATTCAAAAAAAGAAAGAAAGAAAGAAAGAAAGAAAGAAAGAAAGAAAGAAACAAAAGAAACACATCACATCAGCTTTCCTCTTCTTGAGAATGTTCACTCATGCTCCCATCAAGCACGTACATAGCTTGATCACGGTGGGTCCCGTCCGGGTAGCAGGGGCTTGCGATCTGAAGCTCATGGACCAGAATGGTCTGCCACCTGTTTCTGTAAGCAAAGTTTTAGTAGAACACATTTTTTGGTGTGGATTGTCTGTGGATGCTCTCTGCTAACAGTGGCAGAGTCTAGGAGTTATGACAGAGACCATGTAGCTCTCACAGCCTAAAATAATTCACTCTCTGGCCCTTTACAGGAAAAGTTGGTCAACCCACACACTTGGCACCAATTCCAGCTTTTGTCCAATTCCCTTTACAAGTATCTTCAGAGAAACTAGTTTCCACAAAAGCCAGGATTTATTTTCCCAGAACATTTTTAAAGCATTTGATTATTTATTTTTACCTGCATAAAAGGTATGATATAAAATTTGGAAACTATGAAAAAGTGCAAAGAAGAGCATTGCGATCAGCCATGATCTTAGGAGCGGAGAGAGCTGCTGCTGCCTCTTAGTCTTCGCCGGTGGCGCTGGCTCGGTGGGCCTCGGGGGCCAGACCTGGGCGTCGGGGGCCAGACCTGGGCATCGGAGCCACCTCAGTGTGTTCCGGGAGCAGCGCAGTTTGAAGCTGTTTCAAGGGAGGGCATGGTGATAGAGAATTACTCTGCTTAGTATGATGGAGAATTTTTTTAATTTAAAATTTACATTTTTAAAATTGACACTAAAATTTTTTAATTTTTAAATTAAAAAAACTCCCTATCGCATTAATTTTTTTTTAATTTTAAGTTTCTTAAGCTCTTAGGAAGAGGATGCAGAAGAAAAAAAAGCGATAAGACAGATGAGTAAGAAAATGGAGAGGCCAAGGGACTTTTAAGGACATTGGCAAAGATTATTTAGCTTTAAAACTGCGTGAGTTGCTCTGATGCAAACTTCCTATCATTTCCCCCAAACTTTAGTAGCATTGCCTTTGCATGCAAAGAGCCCTGGGTGAGTGGTTTGTTTGTGTGAGTGTGGACCAGCTTCCTCACATTCAGGGCAGTGACTCCATAAACAGACCAGTCGGGCTAAAGCCAGAGATGAGATAAAGAGGTCACCCCATTCACCTAATACACTTAGAAATTCAGATCACTGTTGACAAGGCCATTGGACTTCACATAATTGTGGAGTCAGGATATTTGATTGGATCAGAAGGCACAGGAAAAGCCTGGCATCATATGTAGGATATTTTTAAAAATACCAGCCCTTCCCCAGAACATATATGCACGTGTGCATACATACGTGTGTATTCATACGTACACACCACACATATACATCTGTAGCCTTGGTACATGTAGACTAGTTTCTTACACCCTCCCCCAGAATAATGAAATGACTTAGCTGAAGTTCCAGCTGGTTCTTTCTGGAAACCCGTACAGGAGGATACAAATTGTTTAGCTGTTTTCTCAAGGACAGGAAGCGGGACAAATAGCCAGGAAAGAGTGATGACAGGCTACATTATTCACCCTCCATACCCTAAAAGCCAGTAGCAGAAAGCCACGCTGGAAAAGACTTCTCTCCCCGTGGAAAATCGCCACAACGTTATCATCATCCCATGTTCCTCCTTTAGGGCTCCCGTGCTCCCTTGTGCACAGTCTACCTGGTGTCTTGGTATACACACGTAAGCCACACCACGCACTTCATAGGGACACACGCCTCCATCTGCCAAGGAGCAATCCTTCCTGAGGAACGTGGGTGGAGGAGAATATTCTCTTTTATCACCCTTGAGTTTTCCTTTATCCCCTCGGTGCCAACACACGCACACACACAAGTCACAATGAACAGTGCTAACAGATGATCCTTACGTAGTGTTTGTTTCAATCTTAACACTTTGTTCAAATTTGATAAACATTTGCAGACGCTCCATGTTTCTGAAATATCTTCAGTAAGAGCTTTCCTTTTGTGGCTCTCAAAGGCTAAGACTGGACAGAAATCTCACATTGTCACATCGGTCTTGGTGGAAAGAGGACTGAAAGAGAGCCTTTCGTGTATATGATCGGAGGGATGTCTGCACCATGCTCTCCACACAGGCTTGGGATCTATTGATGCATTTCTACCAAATGAGACGAATTTCTCGGAGCTGAAGGATCATTCCCTGTGGAAGTCTCCTGGGAAGGAGTAACCCCTCAGGAAAAGCTCAGCGTGCCCCTCTTTGAGTTAGAGCTTGCTAGTGGCTCTCCAGCCTCTCAGGCAGAGGAGAAGTCCTTCCCCCAGGGCAGGTCTGGTCTTCAGCTGGCTGGCCCCTGCAGCAGCTGCCCGGGACTCAGGAACTGGAGAGAACCCACTGAAGGGCACCCTTTCAAGCCAGTGCCAGGTCCTGGCACTCTTCCCTCTGTCCCTGACAGCAGGGCCATGTCCTCTGCCACCAGGAGATTAACCACAGCTTGTCAGAGCACAGCGGCCCCCGCCTGGCACAGACCTATGTGTCTTTCCTCATCCTGCCTCTGTTCATCCCCTCTTCCTTTACGAACTAGCATAGCAGCCCAACACATCACGCCTTCGGCACACCACACCCACGACTTTCTCGTCCTCCCAGCTATTAACAGCCACCTTCCCCCGCACAGCCTGCACTCCGGCCACAGGGCATTCTGTGGGTCCCAGGATGGGCTCCTCCCTCCCCCGCCCCCATGCATCTGTGCCTGTTTTCTTTGCCTGGAATACCCACCCACCCTCATCTGCATGTAAAACTCTTACTCAAGCCTTAAGGCTCTGCTCAAACACCATCTCTGGCCTTCCTGGGTGGAGTGAATGATTTCTGCTTCTGGGTTTCCATTAGCACCTTGAACAAATTCTCGCAGCCCTTACATTGCTGTAGGTTTTGTTGTTGTTGTTGTTTCCTCCAGATCTAGGTAGCACAAGGACCATATTCACCGTTCTATCCCCCAGAAACTAAAATAGTGTCTGGTACCCCATAAATAAGTACCGGTTGAATCAATAAACTATCATGGTTACTAACACTCCAGAGAGAAATGCTTTATTATAGCCCTTATGGGTGATGACTAGCTTTAATTAAGATCGTCACTTCAAAAGTGAAGTTAGAAAATATCCAACCCAGAACGTTCTCAAAACTCCACATTCCTAGGTCTGATTGTGCTGACTAATATCACTCTTGAATATCTTCTAGAATTTTCAAACAATATGCCTCAAACAGAATTCCAAAATGTACCCCTCAATCCTTATCCTTCTGGTTTACCTCAGTGCAGTTAATGGCAATTGAATTCTTCCAGTTGCTATATTTTAAGAAGCCAAATATTCTGGAGGAGTCACCCTGACTCATTCGTATCCAGTGCATTAGCACATCCCGCTGGCTCTTCCTTCACATGTCATTCGTTCCACTACTACCTTGGTGCGAGCCACCGGGCTTGCCTATCTGTGTGGCACGGCCTCCTGACTGCTTTGTCTGCTTCACTCTTGCCAGCCTCTCGCCCCTGCCTCATGGTCTATTTTCAACACGGCAACTGGAGTGGTCCTTGAAGATTGTAAGTAAGTCGGATCATATCACTGCTCTGTGCAAAACTCTCCAACAGCCACTTGTTCCCAGCTTTTCCCCAGCATCTGAATAGCGCCTGGCACACAGCAGATAATAAATATTTGCTGAATGAATAAGTTCATGTTGAGGTCTTAGTATAAAAACCCAATGCCAAGAAATTGCAACTTATAATGTGATTGTTACATAATAAGGTATCTACTATGAATTCACTACATTTTTGATATAACCTCATATTTTCAGTATCACCAAAATGTTTCAGAAATATCTGGGTACTGAAGATATTTTTCTTCTGTCTAGCAATAAACTGGCTACAAAATAACATTTGGTCCTGGCCAGTCACATAGCACTCAGGGAGTTGGTTTCTTCAGCTTTGAAAGAAGGGAATTGAATAGAAAGATTTTCATAATCCCCTGCAATTTGAAATGTCTATGACTTTTTCGTGAATGTTAGCTCTTTCCCTTTCTGCAAACATGCATGGACTTGCCCTTCCTGAATAGCCCTTTATCTGATCTGGTTTTAAAAAGGCACTAATTTCACAGAAAAAACCTCCCAGAGGCACTGGGAGATGTCATGCCTGGCGGGTGGGGCGTGAGGGCAGCCCCAGCAGAGGCAGAACGGACTCTGGGCCAAATGGGGCAGAGGAGAGTGTGAGCGCGGGCCGTGAGGACAAACCTTGTCTACTGCCAATCTGTGCCCTTTTTGTCTCTTGCCATCAGGGCCAGGGGGCTTAGTGAAGTGTCCTTGACTTTCGAGAGTAATGACAAGGACCGAATTTTCAAGTGCAGCTCATTCACACTTGTTGGAGAGATTGTGTTTGTTCAAAAAGCTGTTTTAACACTGAGGTTGTCTGCAGTAATTTGCTCAGAGGTATATTTAGACAGAAAGCTAATATAGGATGAAGTCATTGGCGTGAACTCTAGCAGGTTTTGACGTGATGGGGTGGACAGGTTGCTCACCCAGCCTTTGGGGAGAAAATTATGAAAACAAATCAACTATAAAAATTGTCTTTAAAAATTTCACCTTTCAGTATTTTAGAATTAAATTGAATTCACTTTTCAAAATATTTATGGTGCAGGTTTCAGGTACAACTCCTTATAATCTGTAATTATTTGTGTGTGACTTTTAAATTCATCATTTAAGAATGGGAAAATTGCCTGCTTATGAAATTCTAGACTTTAATAATTTCACCTCCTGCTTATAAAGAGAAGATAGCAAGTGGCATACAAAAGCAAGGCCGTTCAAATTTCTCAGCTTCAGCCCAGGCGCTAACCTTCATCACGAATTGTTCAGAACAATTTTCCAACTCATTGACAACGGTCTCCAGTTTCTGCTGAATGATTTTGTAAATTGCTTCCATCATCCTGCTCCAAGTTTCCCCAAACAATGTGCTTTCAATGAGTAAACATTCGCTACTTGCTTATGTTATGCCCAATCCAAAGTGAATAAAACTTGAGCGTGTAATAAATAAAACTAGAGCTTGTAAAGACCAGATTTAGACAGAATCACTTATAGAATTTAATTACTAATGTAATACATAATAATAGTTGTTAAAAATTTAAGAATTGCAGAAGTGTATAGTGTCCATAGTAAAAATTCTTCCTCTCTTCCTTCCCACTGCCCCTAGGTCACACCTGGGGTAACTAGACTCATCAGTTCGGTATCTTTGAGAAATTCTTCTCTATCCCTAAAACCAGACACATACTCAAACACACACAGTATACATAAATATGAATTTTCCTTCCTTCCTTTCTTCCTTTCTTTTGCTTTCCTTCCAATAATGTGATCTTACTCTAGTCATTATCTTGCCAATTCCTCTTTTTTAACCCAATTATTATCTTAGAGATCCTTCTAGATGCACATTTACAAGTTTGTCCCATTTTTAAAATTGCCTTGTGGTGTTCCAAAGCACAAATATACTAAAGGTATTTAACTATTCTCTTATTGTTAGCATTTAAGTGGTCACCAATTATGTTGCAGATGTGGAAAGAAAGGAGGGAGAAAGCAGGGATGAGGAAACAGACCAAGAAGAACATCAGTCTGCGCCATTATATCATCTAAGACCCCGATGTCACAGCATGGTCAGAATCATGTTCAGTCAGGCCTCTGATAATCGAGAGCTGACCTCAGACCATTACACTTCAGATATCATGCTGGCAGGTGCACTTGCTGGCTGAAGGTCACTGCCTTGTGGGTGTTCAGAAACTATGTCTTACCCAAGTGGGCAAAAGAGGCTATGGTGCCTCCAAACTCATTGTCCCCAGAAGAACATATAAATGACCCTACTTCTGAGACTGCCTAGAGTTTTACTGAGAACCTTGGGGTCAGTTTATTACCCAGCTTCTCATCCTTGTCACTGACACAGCCCCAAAAGCAAGCCCCCCTGTTCATCCTGTCCTTGTGTTCTGCCTCTGATTTCATCCTTCCATGGCTGTCCTCCTACCCAGTCCCTCCCACAGCTCCTCTTGCACCCATACGAATTGGAATCGGAGTTCTCTGCACCCTCCGCTTCTTCACAGAGTGGTTCCTTCTACTTTCTCTTTCCATCTTGACCTCTGACTATGTGAAGAAAAGGCATTAATAATCTGTCATCCTTTCGGGGTCATGGGGAGGCTGCTATCCTTGTTCATCTTCACCATCTCTGGGCTTGGGTCTGAAGATGGGATGAGGAAGACGAGATCGAAGTCAGAGGAGAGCTGGCATTCCAAATAACATTCTTATCCTCTTATCTATAGGCCCCTGTCATTGGGCTGCTCCATTGCCTTCCCTTCCATGTCACTCTCATCTTCTAAACTCTTGGTCATTCCTCCAAATTTATGGAAAACTTTGGTTCCTGCATGCATCATAACCTTAAGTCCCACCTTCATCCTGGGAGACTCCACTCACAATGTGGGGTCTCAGGGAAGAACCTGGTCCTCTAGGCCCCTGACTTCCTCCACTTTGAACATTGTCATCTCCACTCCCTTGTTTCTGTCATCCAAACCCATGCACACACTCCCTCAGTTCAATCAGAACTCCCTTCCTCTAAGAGCTCAAGTTCCCACATCTTCCTCTCCTCCCAGCCCTCCCTCCTCACCGCCGGCACACCGGCTCCGCAGCCTTGTGCTGATCCTCCATGGACATCCTGAGCCTCAGTCTCATCCTCATCCTCATATTATTTTTTAATCTTAAGAGTCTTAGTTTGGTTCATCCTTTACTTTCTATCCTACCCTTCCTATCTTCTTCTTCAACCTGTGCTCAATCCATGTCCAAAAGCCAACTGCCTTACTCCANCCATGCCCAAAAGCCAGCTGCCTTACTCCCGAATTGTTTTAGAATTCTTTGGAAGGTCCTCCCTACTTCTAGTTTTTGCTTTGCACATTCATCCTAACCTAATTCCCCAGGATGCCTCAAATACTCTCTTCCATGGCAGGAAGACCTAGACTTTCTCTTTCCCTTTCTCCCACATGGTGGAAGACACTCTCTAAGTCACTGACATCCACCGTCCACTTGTCCTCTGTTTTTCGTCAGTCCAACCTTTGGCCTTCTCCTCACTTTCATGGAGATCTAGAGCTGTCTGTCATCTGGAACATTTTCATTTCCTAGGACCATTCCTTTAGAGGATATTCCTAAATTCTTCTATTATATTTTATGTGCTGAACACTGAAATTAAAATGGGATGCATTGACTTTGGCAATTACAGTTGTCAAACAAAGCAATGTTGCACAAAAAATAGAAAACCTAGGAAGGTGAATACCAATTATGATAATACTCATATACTGCTTTTATTAGTTACAAAGGGATTTTTATCTATTATCCTATGTGATCTTTATACTAGTTCTAGGAAGTAGCTTTCTTTCCTTTTTATAAAAACTTATGGTGATAAAATCAGATCAGCACAGTGATATAACTGATTTCTGTTTGTTTATGTATCTAGTTTAGGAGCAGAAGCTGTTATTAGAGCACAAGACTCTTAAATATAAACCTTATGTTTTCTTTTATACCTTGTTGGCTTTTTAGAAAAATACATAAGTGTATTCCTGAGGGAAAAGAAGACCAGTGAGGCTTGGAATTAAAGCCTAAGGCTTTGTGACCCAGAAAACCCCTTGTCCTTGGAAGTAATAGCCTAGGTACATCATGATTTTCCACTATCCTTGAACCATCCCAAAGTTCAAGCAAGGGCATGGCTATCAAAATACCAGCTCTAATTTTAGAAGGGACGAGAGGGGGAACAGGCAGAGATGTGAGGTTTAATCAAAAGTGCTATCATTTAGGGATGTTAATAAGCCAGTTATCAGGCTCCAAGAGGGTCTGGCACATTTGACCTCATTATCTGGGCAGCACATGATGTTGGATCCCAGCTTCTGGTCACCGGGCAGATGACTCAGAGCCACGGCTGCTGAAAGCCTGTTGGAAACAGAATTCCAGGATTCAACAGGAGCCAAGGAATCCATCCACACACTCTCGAAATAGCATGTGTTAACTACTTATATCGAACCAGACCAACACCTGGGTTTTTATGTTTATTTTTTTTTTCTGACCCATTAAATTTAGGAGCTCAGAGGATGGAGTAAATGCCTTATCAAGAAAACATGATGTTTTTCCTGTTTCCAGAGTCTTTCTAAAGGTGCCTTTAGAAAGCAGAGTCTATCCTGTTTTTAAGGTGAACCTTGTTAAAAAAAAAGTTCGGTCTCGGGGTAAAAACAGTTTAACAACCCAATTGAGAACTTGGGCCTTGGTTTGAACAATAGGATAGGCAATCATTTCCTTACGTCTGACCTCAAAGACCTTTGTGACTCCTGGCCGGAGCTGTGGGGATCAGTATCTCAGGTGCCTTGTGCCAGACGATTCCGGATGGCTCCCACCACAAATGCTTCACTGACGGGAGATTTAACCACAACTGTGCAGGAAAACTTTATTCCCCAAAAAACATGACTGCTTTTCTGGATTGTCTTGGACATACACTAGCCTTGGAAATGCAGATCCAAACTCAGAAAGTTTTGGGGTCTTCTTTAGCTCTGAGATGGTTGCAAAGCCCAGGTCCAAACTGGACACCGGACACTACCAGAAAACTGGACTGCCCTTGATCGTCCTGGTGGTTGGTTTTTGCATCAGGAAAGTTTTGAGTGGTCATTACCTTCTCGGTTCCTGAGGATTTCTCTGGCTCTTGGGAAATTCAGCCTCTTCTCCAGAATGACTGCAGGGGTCTTTTAGGGCTGCTGGGGGTTGAGAGTAGCTCAAAAGGGCCAGAATGGAATTGGACTCGAAGGATCTGAGATGCTTGTGATGCTGGTCTTCACTCTCTTGACTGTCCACTCTGGGTTGACTTGTGCCTTAGTTATTGAGGGCCATTATTCTTGGGCCCTTCCCATCACACAGTAGAAGGGGGGATACTCTAAAGAATGATTGAAGCCATCTGAAGGCCTTAGTAGGTTGATCCTAAAAGAAGTTAGAATATTGCTTGACTAAACATCGTTGAGTGGAGAGGCCGATGAGCATTAGACTTACTTCCTCAGGGCTTGACCAAGTAAAACTATTCAATCTTGATGGGAAATAAGTACTGCCTCCCCAAATGCCACTGCCATCAGCTATCTATCTAAAACAGTGGCTATCAGTGGTGGGAAAGCCCACCCTCAGATTAGACCTTCCCCCTGAAAGCTCAAATGCATGCATGATACATGATTGGTTGCTTCATTTTCTCTGCGGGACAGCTTCCTGCCTCGCCCCAAGAGCCTGAAATAGCGCCAGCCATGTGCCATTCTTCATCTGCATCAGAGCATGGGCCAAGGAGCTCAGTACAAAACAGAACCCGGGCCATCTTGCTTGGAATATTGGCTTCTAGTTTCTGCTCATCAGGAAAGCACATGGTAGAAAAGATTAAAGCATTAGTTAACTAAGGGAAAGGGACAGTGACGTCCCTCTGCTCTGGCAAAGTGGATCATCGGGCTCTCTTTCTCCAAGTGCCAGAGAAACAAAGGAGTAGAGCTTGGATGGGGAAGCCTGGGGGATTGGCGCTTCCTTCTGAGCTCTCTGGCTTATTGTACTTTATACTATATTTATGATGTGTATTCCTACAGATGACCTCTAGGTACTTGACTGCCTTATAGTTTCACAGTGCAGTTTGAGGAAATTAAAAGTGGATTTTTAAAAGGCACAATCACTCTGGAAAACATTCGGCAGTTTCTTTTTCTTTTCTTTTTTTAATTTTAGTTATTTATTTGACATAGAGCAGGAGAGAGAGTGAGAGAAAGCATAAGCAGGGGGACCGGCAAAGGGAGAGGGAGAAGCAGGCTCCCCATGAGCAGGGAGCTTGATGTGGGGCTCAATCCCAGGACCCTGGGATCATGACCTGAGCTGAAGGCAGACGCCTAACTGACTGAGCCACCCAGCCGCCCCCATTTGGCAGTTTCTTAAAAAGTTAAACACACATCTATCCTATGACCCCCATATTCAACAATTAGGTATATATCCAAGAAAAATCAGCATAGATGTCCACTAAAAGCCTCATATAAGAATGTCTCTAGCAGCTTTACTTGTGATAGCCAAAACCTAGAGACGGCTGAGATGTCACCCATACCATGGGATACCACCCAGAAACAAAGAGATGAACTACTGTACATGCAACCACACGGAGAAATCCCACAAATCTGTTGAGTAAGAGTTGGACACAAAAAACGATGATTCCATGTAACTGAAATTCTAGGCAAAACAAACTTATGGTGATAAAATCAGATCAGCACTTGTTTGGGGCAGGGGTGAGAAGGTGACTGGGAAGGGGCATGGAAGAACACCCTGGGGGATGGAAATGTTCTGTGCCTTCATCTGGATTAGTCAAAACTGTTGCAATGGCTCACTTAAGATATGAACCTTTCAGATCTTATGTTACAGCATTTTGGATCTAGAGAAAAAGAAAATGTGAATTTAAAGATTGGAGGGAGACTGCTCCCAGAAGTTGCTCAGAATTGGCTGCTACAAGAGTCAAAGTTTCCTTGAGAATATCAAGAGTCATGCTTTAGATCCCAGGAGGGCACTTTATGATTCTAGGATTAATTCATCCTTTCATTCTATGGATAATCTATTAACTCCTGCTCTGTTCCAGGCACTGTTCCCAGCAGAACAAAAAAACCAAGATTCTTGCCCTTTAGGGCTTACATTCTAGTGGGAGGAGAGGGGAAAGAAACAAGTAAATAAAAATGAGCTAAGGCGGCGCCTGGGTGTCACAGCCAGTTAAGCGTCTGACTCTTGGTTTCAGCTCAGGTTGTGATCTCAGGGTTGTGAGATCGAGCCCTGAGTCTGGCTCTGTGCTCAGCGCTCAGTGTAGAGTCTGCTTAAGATTCTTTCTCCATCTCCCTCTGGCCCTCCCCCTCCTGTGCCCTCTCTCAAATAAATAAATAAATAAATAAATAAATAAATAAATAAATCTTTTTAAAAAAAGAGCTAAGATGGTTTTAGATAGTGAAAATGGTGACAAAGAACATTAGGTAGGGCGATGTGGCGGAGAGTGCCTGGAATGGGAGAGGGCACATTTAGTTGGGGTCTCACCGAGGAGGGGATACTCTGAAGGATTAGAGCCAGTCATGCAAAAATGGGGGACAGAACATGGGAGATGGTGTGCCATTGGTGCAAGTTCTCCAAACCCTCACCCACACTTGTTATCTTTTGTTTTGTTGTTTTGTTTTGTCGATAATAGCCATCCTAACAGGTGTGAGGTCAATGTGTGTCACGTCTCAGTTACTCAAGATAAGTTCTAAAGATCTGATGTCAGTACAGTGCCTGCAGTTAACACAGCTGTACACTAAAACATTTGTTGGGAGACTATCTCAAATTCAGTGTTCTCCCCACACACATACACAAAAGGGGGGACAGGAGGAAGCTTTTGCTGGCGAGGCTATGTTTCACACTTTGTAGTGATGGTTTCATGAGTGTATGCTTATGTTCAAGTCCCTCAAATTGTATACATTAAACGTGCCATTTTTTGGTAGGTAATTACATCTCAGTGAAGATTTTTTAATGCAGAAAGAGAAAAAGAGAGAGAGGGAGAGAGAAAAGGAGAAGGAGAGAGAGACAGAGGGAGGTAGGGAGGGAGAGAATGAGAGGGAGAGAGAGAAGGCTGGAGGAAGGGAGAGAGGAGGGAAAGCAGAGGCTTTGAAAAAAGACTAAGTCGGGTCCAAATTCAATCTTTACCATTGATTCCATTGCAGACTAGTTTGGGAAAATAATTTAAATTCACTTGACCTCAGTTTGCACATCTACCAAACCGGGATCATTAGTAGCTCACCTAAAGATGTTGTATGGCTTGTGATTATTACTTACAGAATTTGTAGCAGAATGCCATGCACCTAATAACTGTTCAAAAATGTTGGTGTTATATTATCAAAGAGTCATAGTTTTATACTTAGAGGCACAGACATTTGGATGCATAGATTTTTGTATCTTGATCAAGATGGCACAGCAAAATTTATAACTGATGCTTGCAGAGTTCTTGCCTGAATGAACTTTCTGGAGGCAAGGTCCTCCTCAGTGTTCTGAGTCATTTTTGGGCACATTCTGATCTAAGGAAGAATGTTAGGTCTGCAAGGATGTTGCAAATGAGACCATTGGAAATCCTTGTCTCTGGTCACCATCTATTTACTCCGTCATTACACGGCCAGGCTTCTTTCGACTTGTTGAGAGAAGGCTTTTAAAAATATTGCCAACAACATATATATATATATAATATGTCTCCAACCAGATCTCACATCTTTGGGAAACATCAGCTGGCCTCAGGACATGATACCCCACGTTAGGTCCTTCAAATGCTGGACCAAAATCTCCAGGGATTTCCTGAAGAGCACTTTTCTGACTTCTTTCAGTTGAATATATTCCAATTCATGTAAAAACAGTTGTAGGTTTGATCAGGGAGCCTGAGTTTTCATCAATGATTTGTCTGTGTGTTAATTAGAGGATAAGACAGGGAATTTTGAAACCATTGATGGAATAGTTTCTAATTAAGTGATGTACCATCTGCAATACCATCTTTATAAGGGAGTAGCCAGAATCCTGAGACATACTCAGTGTATTTCAGGAACAGATGCCAGAAGCTTCCCCAGACATCGTTTCCCTAACCCTCTCAAACCGTCAGTCTCAACAGTCTCCCTCCAGGAGCCACACAACCTTATCTCAAATCTCAATCTTTGCAGAGAGCTGGCTTCACACTCTTCCTTCTGTATTCTCTTTACAAATCACTACATCATGTGCACATCCTGTGCTGGGAAAGCCAGTGTCCAACTAAATATGTTATTCCATTTTCGTAACTAATACTTACTGTTATAATTTTTATAAATACCTATTGGTATACTCTCTTTCACTTTTATTTGTGCTTAAGACAGTCTTATGTCTTTTTCTGTGTGTGATGTTTGGGATAAGGAGGAAAAACTGGCATAGCTTCTTTACTATTGGTGATACGGTCATTATGCACTAAGGGCAGGATGGGATCTAACTTGTGAATCAGACCATAAGTCACTTTGTGGGCTCAGTCATCTGTAAATGTTCCAATGACTAGTTTTTCTTCTTCAGCAACTTAGAGCAGATTGAATGAATGCTAGAGAGGTTTATTAGCTGCTGAATATAGATGTGAGGCTGTGGAGTTTAGTATCAATGCAAAAATGAGTGACTGTATCATACTCCTTGTCTAGACAGAGCAAGGCTTCTGAGAGCAGTCTCCCCTTTCTCATATTTCTATGAGAGAGCAGAAGGCAGATCTTCAGAATGCGACCTCACAGGAGAGGGCTGAGGCTGTGGTTCCCCCGGGAAGATGAATGGAAGAGTACCTATCTCCAAAAGACTGAAGATCCTCCTTCCTCCCTCCCTCCCTCCCTCCTTCCTTCGTTCCTCCCTTCTTTTCTTCCATTTACCTGTGTCTGTCTCTCTCTTTTCTAGATCTTAATAAAAATAACTTTGGGACAAAAGTGTCTGGCAAATAGTAGGAGCACAGTGAATACGTTTTGAGAGATTGTAGAGTAAAAGCATGTTCTTGGGGGCAAATGGAGACCTGGTGGGGGATGACACACCGTTTCAACCTGAATGCCAAGGGCTTTCAGTTGAGACAGTTCTGTGTGAAAAAGGGTGTTAACATTGTATCCAGACTCGGTAAGAAAGAGGGCCTTAACCAATCACCGTTTTCTGAGAAGGTAAGAAGGAAGCAGTGCCGGGGGAGAAGGAGGCCCTTGTGGAAGGCAGGTCCAACAGCACCCCAGGAACTGCCCTAAAGAGGGGTGGTGGCTGCTGTGAATGCCAGCCAGACGCCAGGGCTCCCCTCCCCAGTCCCTAGATCGTTTCCTAGCTGTGTGACTTTGAGCTAGTCAAATTTCCTGTAATTCAGATGGTTAGCCTGTCTAGAGGATTGTCTTTTTTTTTTTTTTTTAATCTTTGCAAAGGAATAGCTTTAGGTTTCATTGATTTTCTCTCTTGTTTTCTTCTTTGTAATTTCACTGATTTCTGCTCTAATTTTTATTATTTTTCTTCTCTGTTTGCTTTAGGCTTTTATTGTTCTTCCTTCTCTAGTTTCCTAAGGTGGGAGCTTAGCTTACTGATTTTAGATATTTCTTTTTTCTAATCTATGCATCCAATACTTTAAATTTTCTTGTAGGCACTGCTTTTACTGCATCCCACTAACTGATAACTTGTATTTTTAGTTCAAAATATTTTAAAATGTCATTTTGAGAGTTCTTTTGTTATTTCGAATTATGTTGTTTAACACCCAAATACTTTGGGGGTTTTCCTGGTATCTTTCTGTTATTGATTTCTGGTTTACTTCCATCGTGGACTAAGAGCATACTTTGTATGATTTCTGTACTTTTACAATTTGTTAAGTGTGTTGTATGGTCCAGAGTGTGATCTATCTTGGTGAATGTTCCAAGTGAGCTTGAGAAGAGTGTGTAATTTGCTGTTGGTGGATGAAATAGTCTATGAATGCCATTTAGATCCAGTTAATTGATGGTGCTGTTCGGTCAACCATCCCTTTACTGATTTTCTGACTGTTGGACCTCAATTGTCAATGGAGAGGTGTTGAAGTCTCAGTCAGTAATAGTGGATTCTTTTATTTCTCATTGTAGTTCTACCAGTTTCTGTCTCACTTATTTCCACACTCTGTTATTAGGCACATTCATAGTAAAGATTGTTACGTTTTCTTTGAGAATTGGCCCCATTGTCATTATATAAGCCTTCTCTTTATCCTTAATACATTTTTTTGCTCTGAAATCTGCTTTGTCTGAAATTAATACAGCTACTTTCTTTTGATTAGTGTAATATGGCATATCTTTCCCCACTCCTTTATTTTTAATCTGTGACTTTATATTTAAAGTGGACTTCTTTCAGACAACATATAGTTGAATCTTGTTTTTTGTTTGTCATCTTTTTTTCTATCCTGATTACCTATTTTAATTGATGTTTTTATATATTCACATTTAAAGTGATTCTTGATATAGTTGGATGAATATCAGCCATATTTGTATCTGCTCTCTATTTGCTGCTTTTCTTTCTTCCTTCCTTTCTTTCATTCTTTCTCTTTCTTTCTTTCTTTCTTTCTTTCATCTTCTTTCTTTCTTTCTTTCTTTTTTCTTTTTGGCTGCCATGCCTTTTCTGCCTTCTCTGGTTTTAAGTAAGCATTTTATGTGATTCTATTTTCTCTCCTTTCTTAGCATATAAATTATACTTTCTTTCTTTTTTAATTTTATTTTTTTGTATGCCCTAGGGTTTGCAGTATACAGTTATAGCTAATTCAATTCCACTTTCAATATCGCTACATGTTTCACAGGTAGTGCAGATCCCTTATAACTGAATATTCTAATTCCTCCCTCCCACACCTTCTTATATTGCTGTCATTCTTTTAACTTTTCCATAAGCAATAGTTACCAATATATTGTTTCTACTATTATTTTGAACAAAGTGATATCTTTAGCTTACTTAAGATTTTTTAAAAAAAGATTTTATTTTACCTTTATTTATCCCTTTCCAAATGCTCTTCTTTTCTTTATGTAGATATGAATTCATTTTCATTCTCTCTGAAGAACTTTTTAACTTTTTTCACGTTTCATATAAGGCAGGTCTAGGGGCCTCAGATTCCCTCAATTTTTGTTTGTTTGAAACAGTCTTTATTTCTTCACTCTTGGAGGATAATTTCACAAGATACAGAATTCTAGGTTGGTGGTTTTTCTTTTTCCTTTAAATATTTTTAATATTTCACTCCGTACTCTTCTTGCTGTATGGTTTCTGAAGATAAGTAAGGTGTTTTTATTCTCTGGCACTTTTCAAAATATTCTCTTTGTGTTTGACTTTTTGCAGCTTTAATTTTATTTTAATGATATTCTTAAGTGAGGATTTTTTTGTATTTCTCCTGCTTGATGTTCTCTGAGCTACCTGGATCAAGGTTTTGGTGTCTGTCACTAACCTTGGAAAAACTTAGTCATTATTAACTTAAATATTTCATCTGTTCTTTTTTCTCTTTCTTCTCCTTCTGATATTCCCATTAACCTGCATGTTACGTGTCTGTAATTGTCCCATGACTCTTGGATACTTTGATCCCTTTTTTCATTCTTTATTTTATTTTATTTTATTTTTTTGCTTTTCAGTTTGGGAAGTTCCTATAGACATATCTTCAAGCTCCCTGATTCATTTCTTAGTTACATCTACTCTACTGATAAGCCTGATGAAGGCATTTTTCATTTCTGTTATTGTCTTTTTTTCTATTTTGCTCTATTGTAGCAAAATATACATAATATAAAACTTATTTTAACCACTTTTAAGTGCGCATTTCAGTGACATGAGTATTTCACAATGTTATGCAATCATCACTCATTATCAATTTCCAGAATTTTTTCATCATTCCAACAGAAGTTCTGTACCCATTAAATAATAACTTCGTTCTCCCTTCCTCCCAGCCCTTGGTAATCTCTATTCTATTCCTGTCTCTGTGAATCTGCCTATTTTAGGCATCACCTACAGTGGAATCGTACAACTTCTGCTCTTTTGTGTCTGAGTAACTTTGATTTCTATCCTGGATATTGTGAATGTTACGTTGTTGAGACTCTGGACTATTATTGTCCTCTAACAGACGTTGACAATTTTGTTCTAGCTGCTAATTTAGTTGATTGGACTTAAACTTCAAGCTCTACCTCTTGGCAGCCACTCCAGTCTTCATCCAGTCCTTTTATCCTTGGCTGGTTCGCTTGCAGATTGCCCTACCCATGCACAGTTCAGGGTTTAGCCAGAGATTTGGACAAAGTTTGTACACAGAACTTGTGGCTCTTTCCCTCTGGGTCTCTAATTTCTATCATTCTCTCCTCTCACATTCTAGTGGCTGTGGTTGCCCTGAACTCTGTGCTCTATGACTTCTGGGTTTTCTAGGGAAGTTTTAGCTGCCCTTTATAGTGCTGACTTCAGTGTGACTGATCCGAGGCTAAATGCTATAAAATGAAAAAGTCACCCCAATGTAAATGCCAACTCCCCTCCAGAACCTCCTTGCTTTTGTTAGTCTCCAGAACCTTCAAGTAGTTATTTGTTTTATTTTGTCCAGGATTATAGTTATACGAGGGAGGGTCAGTCTGATAAGAGCTTATTTCGTGATTCTCTCATTACTTTGAATAGAGACACAGTAAGAAATAGTGTTTGAGTTACTCCTTGGTTTCCCAAATCTCCTTGAAGATAATAATCAAAGTGAGGCCCATTATATTTGCAGATTATCATTCTCCCCCACCTAGAAATTTTGATTCAATAGGTCTGAATTGGGAACTAGTAATCTGCTCTTCGTTCCTTAGAGGCTCTAAGTGATTCTAATTTTCAGGGAAGTTTAGGCAAACACTCCATCAGGCTCTTGCTACTCAAAGTGCGGGAGCTTGTTAGAGGTACAGAATCTCAACTTTTTCCCAAGATGTAATGAATCTGAATCCATATTTTAACAAGACCCCTGGTGATTCATACTAACTTTGAAGTTTGAGAAGCACTGGTTAGGGATTGTGATGCTTTAATATAGAATATGAAACATGTTTCCTTTCTATTATGCATTCCATCATCAGATACTTTTGGTGATGAATAAAATTGGCATCGATCCTGCCTTTATAGCAGACAACAAATAAATAAATAAATAAATAAATAAATAAATAAATAAGCAAGCAAGCACATGTTACCATTATATCTGTGAAATGCTATGAAGGAGACAAGCCTGGTGATGAGATCTAGGCCAGTAGTTCTCAGTCTTTCATGCAAATTAGGATCACCTAAGAGGCTTTTAAAACATCTCAAATGCCAAGGCTACACTCCCAGGCAAATTAAATCAGAATCTTTGGGATGGGACCCAGTGTAAAATATCCCCAGATGACTGCAATGTATACCTAAGGTTGAGAACTGATTATCCAGGCTAATTGAAGGTAACTTAGAGGTCAATAGAGGGCTCCTTTAATCTGAGACCTGAAGGGCATCCAGGGACTCCAGGGAATGGCATTTCTGGACAGGCGATCAGCATATACTTCAATACTGAGGAAGGAATAAGCTTAATGTATTTGAGGAACTTAAAGACGGCCAGTGTGGATCTAGTAGAATGAATAAGAATGAGAAAGACATAAAGCTGAGCCAGCGCCAGGCTGGAGGTCCACGTCCACTGGCCCTAGGATGGGTGTTTGGTACATTTGGGACAATCAATTTCAGGTATGTTAAAAATTGTCACAAGCGTTTTAGGAATTTTAAATTAATAACAATAGTTGCAATATGTTGATTTTCATCTAAGGTTCCTCTATCTGGCCCAGTGAGACGTTGTTTAAGATGTGGTTTCCATGTTCAGCTAGTTTTTTCTCTTATACTCTTTTTTCACTTAATTAGAAAAATCCCAACTTGTCACCAGGAATGGAGCAAGGGTTTGATGGCTCCCATAGATGCTTCGGGATATTCTGATGGAACTTGGACAGGGAAATCATAGGATAATTGCCCAATAAAGATTACTTGTAAAATTTCATTGGACTCTAAGTCAATGAGCCTTATCTGGGTTGTTTGCTGTCCATTATCCTACGCTTGTCTGGCAACTGGGCTTTCTTTCCAGCCTTTCGTAAACAACTAATCAAAGTTCAGATTTTGTTCTGTCTGTTCACATCTACACAGACACATCACAGGCTGAAACTTACACAGTGTATACTCTGTAAGCTGCCTGCTTTGCCTGTAGAGACGCAAAGTGTGGACTATTAGGAGACGGTGCTCCTGGGCCCTGGGAGGACTCGCCAGTCAGCTGGGCCTTCAGCAGCCATACCCCGCCCCCCACACACACACCCTGCCCAAGTACCTCCTACCTTAGAGTCTGTGAATTCCACACAGAGTGTCTGACCGTTGCGGCGATTTCCCATTATCCTACATGTTTCTTCCCTCTTGCTGTACTCTGGCTTATGATCACAAAATTATTTCCTGAGCAAACGGTATTTGTGCTAAAGTCATTTGGCCAAAGGGCATGGCTTTTATTTCAAGATGCAAATCAAATCGCTGAATTTCTTTCCAGGGAAGTTTTTGCAGATTTTCACAGGCCTGGGGGTACAGGAGTCTCGATGTCATTCATTTGCAAATTGTTTGCCAAGTTAACAGAAGAAAATGGCATTCATTTTGTCTTATTAATGTTTAATTCCTTATGTTTTTAGTAAGGTTGTTCTTTTTTTCATATACTTTTTGTACATGTATACTTTTTTCCTGTTCTTTGCCGATTTTTTTCTGTGTTCTCTCAATTTATAAAGGCTATTTTATGCTGAAAAATATCAAGGAGCTGTCACAAGAGTTACGAATATTTTCTTTTTTTTGCTATTATGTTTGAAATTTTTATGGCATTTTTAGCATATTAAAGTTAAAAAAATTATATAGTAAACTGTAGTACTCTTTCCCCTTATGGTTACTTTATTTTTGTTTAAAAAGGAAATATTCAGCTTTTTCCTCTAATTTTTTATGTTTTATATTTATCTTTTAATTTTGTCACATAAGGAATTGGTTTGTCTTACAGTGAAATGTTCTGTACTGTCTCCATATAGGACCTGTTCATATAAAGTACATCTTTAATATTCCATGTATAGTTATTATGAATGGTGTCTTTTTTCTTTGTGTGTCTGTGTATATATATATAATATTTAATTTTTACTGTTATAAAGGGAAGCTTTTTAAAAATTTAACTGTTTTACTGAACTCTTTAATTAGTTCAGTTTTTTGTTGATTTCAGATATAATAAATAGCTAGTCCTAATATACAAACAATTGTGATGTCATATCCTTATATGTAATAACTGTCCCTCTTATTTCTGGTTTCTCTTCTATTTGTGTGAAGTTTCCAGAACATGTTAAAATAAACACAATCAGAGTGGGCAGCCTTGTCCTGTTTCTCCTTTTTAATGCCATGCCTTTCATGTTTCACTGTCACTTGAAATGTTGGCTGTTTATATCTTTTTATGTTGTTAAGATAATATTTTTATTGCTACTTATTAGGAGTTTTTTTTTTTTTAAATCAGGAATGAGCGTTGGTGTCTTTCTACAGACTTAATTTAGAATGCTTATGGTAAATTAATCAAACCAACTATGTTTAATCTTATTTCATTTGTTGAAATGATGAATTAATACATCTCTTAAACGCTTATCCTCTCCAGGATAAAAACTACTTGATTTTAGATTGTTGTTTTTAAAATATAGTTTTGAATTTGCTTTCCTAGTAGTTTATTAAAGATATTTCTACACCTCGTTCAAAAATGTGAAGGATCACACACTACAAAGAAAACCCTAGATCAATCACAAGTTTTAGAATTCAGGAGACCTTAGTTTCATACTTTGTGCTGGGTAGGTTTTCATCGTCTCGTTTGCCCTCCGTCAGATACGGTGTGGGAATTAGTGATTCTGTGAAAGTTTGGAAGATGTTTCCTGTCAAATAACCACAGCATGGAGCTTCTGAGGAGTAAGGCCTTGATTGCCTTTTCTCCTTTGTCATTGTCTAGTTCAAGTTTCCTATCTCATGATTCACTGCTGGTGATTTACATTTTCCATGAAACACTCCTTTTCATCAAGATATTACAATGTTTAGTGGTAGATTGTGCAGTGTGCCTTTCTAATGGTAAACTACGCTCACTGTCAGGCTCTCTTTATCCTTTTCAGTTTCATTTGGGGGCTTTCTCTTTCTTAAGCACAAGGAAAAGGCTTTACTGTATACTTCTTTATCTTGTTATTCTTCATTCGAGTCATATTTATTTGTCAACTACATTATTTCTGATTCCAGTTTTTATTACTGAGATTATCTTTATCTTTTCGTCCCAGCAGAGTTAATCGCTGTCCCCATCCCCACCAACCACCCTGCCATTAATCTTCATTTTAGGAATTTCCCAGGATAGTTTGGCTTGTGAATTTTTCTTAGATTTATCTTTTCTAGTTAAGGGGATCCTAGAAGTATTTGCATTGAGATCACTTTAATTATGTAGATGCCCAGAGCATGGCATGATTTTCTTTTCTTTTCTTTTTCTTCAAAGATTTATTTATTTATTTATTTATTTATGAGAGAAAGAGAGAGAGAGCAGGGAGAGGGGAAGAAGGAGAAAGAGAGAGAGAGAGAGAATCTCAAGCAGACACTCCACTTAAGTGCAGAGCCCAACCCGGGCTCAATCCCAGGACCCTGAGATCATGACCTGAGCCAAAATCCAGAACTGGATACTCANCTTAGTGCAGAGCCCAACCTGGGCTCAATCCCAGGACCCTGAGATCATGACCTGAGCCAAAATCCAGAACTGGATACTCACCCAGTGAGCCACCGCACCCAGGCGCCCTGAGCATGGCACGATTTTCACTCATCCAAGTCTTCCTTTGTGTTCCTCAGGAATGTTTTAAAATTACCTTCTTCAAGATTTTATACATAACCTCTTTGCTTCTTTTTATCTTTTTAAATTCCCATTATCTTGTTTGTTACCATTGTAAATGAAGGCTTTTTCACCCCACAAAATGTCCCACTCAGTTTTCTTGTATATGTTAAAACCATTGATTGATTGGTCTTATTTATTAATCTATTAATGAGTTTCCTTATTATTTGCAAGTTGATACTTCTCTTAGGTTTTTTTGAGATATAATGACATCATCAGCAAAAGCCGATTCTTTCTAATTTTTATATCTACGTTTTATCTATCCATCTACCCATCTCTCCATCTATTTATCTACTATCTATATTTGTGCCTTATTCCACTAGCTCTCAACCTCCAGAGCAATGTTAAATAGCAGTGGTAAAATAGAGGTGACTTTCTCACTCCCGATGGTAATGGGAATACTTATAGTAGTTTTCTTATTTAGCCTAATGATGGTTTGTGGGTTGCAGTAGTTATGTTTTAATTCATGGGCATTTCAATGGGATGCTGGAGACAATTCAGTTACGTTTCATTCACTGCCAGTTTGATCCAGACACCCGGTGGATTTAAATGTACAAAAGGGCTCTTCCCTTGATTTATAGGCTGATCTCTTTTCTGAGCTCGATTTTGAAAAACATGCTTTTCAGGGGGAAAAAAAGACATATAAGTAAAATAGATATTCATGAAATACGAAATTTAAACTACTAGGCAATGGTAGAAGCTTTCTGTTTTATCTGCTATAAAAAAAGTCCCACAGGATGTAGCCAGGTGAAGTTACTCAGGCTAATGGATAAGAATAAACAACAGTTATTGTTTTTAAGCTGGTTAATTAATAGCACTATACAAAGCACATCAACTGTGTGGTCTGACCCATTTTGTGCAGGCTACCAGGAAAATGATTGTTAATGACCTATGCATTTATTCGAACTTAGAGTTCATGCTAGTCCTAAATCAATTCAAAACTAGCAGCTACCTTGCTGTCTTTATCCCTATGAACTTTGATATTGTTACGGACTAAATCTTTTCCCAAAAAAGGTGAAGCAGAGGGCATTCTTTATAGTGCTGTGGATACGTATGTCATAGTTTAGCTGGCTTTTGCCTTTGGAGTAGTCATTTTATATTTGAGGGTGCTCCCACTTGAGTCCTGCCCCCCTAATATGGGAATTCGGATTCTGTTTCTCAGCCTTTCTTTTTTTTTTTTTTAAGATTTTATTTATTTGACAGAGACAGAGACAGCCAGCGAGAGAGGGAACACAAGCAGGGGGAGTGGGAGAGGAAGAAGCAGGCTCATAGCGGAGGAGCCTGACGCGGGGCTCGATCCCACAATGCCGGGATCACGCCCTGAGCTGAAGGCAGACGCTTAACCGCTGTGCCACCCAGGCGCCCCGTTTCTCAGCCTTTCTTGAACTAGGATGGCGGCATGTGACGCAGCCACTACCACCCAACCCGTTCGCACGAGCCATGCATTCAAAGCAGCTAAGACGTGCAACTGCTTCCCATCAAGGGAAGAGGCAGCGGCTGTTAGAGCACCCGTGTTCCTACCAGTGGGGCCCTGTACCCCGCACTGTGCCTGCAATCAGTCCACAGTCCCAATTCCTCCTCTCCCTAGGACTTCTGGAATGTTAGCTCGTACCCTCTCAGAAACTGCATTTCTACTCAAGCTCATTGTGGTGGACTCTGCTTTACCACCAAGAACCCTAATCAGCAGCTGGTCCAGCAGGAGGGGGATCACCGAGATCACAGTCCATCAAAAGCACAGTAGGAAGCTGAATTGTAAACCCTGAATATTTTTGCCTGTTTGGTAGAAACTAGGAGCATGTCTGTCTATATAATTCCTGAATACGTAAAAAGAAAACTTCAGTAGGCCAGCTGTATCTTTGTTGAAATAGGGTCTGTGTATAGTTTTGTATGACGTTTAGCTGACTTATTTATGGTCATTAAATCTGCCCTTTGTTTTGGCACCTGGTGACACAGCCTACAACGCCAAGTGCACTGTAGAGTCCTAATGAGTTTTTGAAAGTGGGCCAGGATAAATTTTATAAATGCAGACAAACAAAGTCCATCTACTTACAATTTGTGTGTTACTGAAGTTTTGTATCTTGAATGTGCCATAATTTTATGCTTCTACTATTTTGGACGTGGTTGGGGAGAAGCATAGAACTGTATTTATGATACAGCATACAATTTCCAAAATGTAACCCTCTTAGCATCTCCTGGAGTTAGAACCGTTCCTTTATCTCCTTGCTTGAAACAGGACACACCCGTGATTTTCCAATTTATTTAGTGATGTTTTGATATGAAAGCAGAGAGTAGATCAACTAGGATTAGAATTCCCAAGGGCTTCCTACCTGTTGGAAGATAAAAATCTTCTTTGGTAGAATTTGTTACATAAAATGCTATCTGTAAAATGGGATGTCTAAACCAAATTGCTTCTAACTTGAAAGAGAGTAGCGTATGGATCAGTTTGGGTGGGGCCTGTAAGAAAAAGGGACCAGAACTTTTCTTAGTAAGGAAGTATTAGCTCCATTTTAACTAGATAAAGAAGAGTTCCACTGAGGCTTAGTGAGGTGGGGTAATATGGCCCAGCTAGCAGGTTAGCAAGTGGCAGAAGCAGGTCTCAAACCCAAGTTTGCCTGCTGCAGAGCCCACACTCTTCTCTGGGCATTGCCTCCCTCTTCTTTACCTATCCCTCCCCCCAAGGTCTCTGCCACTGGGGCTTGCCATGTTGGTTCTGGGAAGAGCCATGCTGGCCTGGGTATGGGCACCACCTCCCTGCGGCCACTGGCGGCTCATTTAACCCGAGGCATGAGCAGATTCAGCCCTCTCTCTGCTAAATACACACTTGAATCTTACATCTTTAAGGCTTTCTCTGAATTTCCAGGAAACACATTTCTGTGGAATAGAGGTATCCCCAATACAGGCTTCTGAGAGAAATATATCCTCTGGGTTTTGAATAACCATAAATAACAAGTTAAGGTCTCTAATTCAATTTCCTTCTCAAATTTCTGCTATAGGCCACCCCCTCGTTATCTTCTGACCAGTGGGAAAATGAAAATGTACCAGCTCAACCATCAGAGGACGTGAGTTCTTAGGACACAGCAAATCTTTCTTTTTTCCCTTTTTAGTTAAATGAATTCTTTCCCCTTCTTTCCAGTTTTTAATTTCAGCTTCTAATTGTAAGCAGTCAGAGACACTGTAAGATGTTGACAAGAAACAGCACAGTTTCAAATGCATTGGACTCTGAAGTCTAGAAGACTCCAAATTAAATAAACCGTCTTTTAAATTACTTAATCAAATCACAAATCACTTAATCAAATCACAGTTGAACAAGAACGTGGTTATTAATGAGAACTGGGCCCGTGTATCTGTGTGACTCAGGGCCATTCTTTTTTTTTTTTTTTCCCAAGAGCTAAACATTGCCAAGCTTTTGAGCTAGTGGCTGAGCTCTGCACACTTCTCCCCAGGATTTTCACCCTGCAGCAGACTTCAGGAGAGGCAGCCCCCTCCCTGAGGTCAAACAGGGCGTCTCCGTTGCCCTGACCAAAGGATATTACCAAATCTTCCTTTATGTCTTCACAGCTTTGGACAGAGACCATTTGCACTCACTTTTCAATCTAACTCTGCCCTTTGATGTCTGTGCTTTGCTATTTACTCTCTGCCTCCCTGGAAAACCTGAGCTTCTTGTCTGGCAAGAGTACACCCCGGATGCAAACAGTCCCAGCCCCTGTAAATTCTGCCTTCACGGCTGTGTAATCCCCTCTCCTCGGTCATTGCCTTGGTCAGGACTTTGTCATTTCTCACCTGGATGTCACAGATCCCTCAAAGTGGTCCTCCTCCCCCCTCTCTAACCCTGGCTCCTCCCTGCTGCTGGGTATTCCTTCATGCCGGACCTCTGCTGAGACACCTTTAAAGGCTTCTTACAACTTTACCTTAGGGGTGAAATGCAAACTCCTTAACATGCCTCCCCACCCCCCACCAGACAAATATCTCTTCTTGCCCTGGCTCCTGCGTTCTCATGGGGGACCCCATCCCTTGCACCTTGCTCACTCTTACTGGCCCTGCAGCCATGTCAGAGGTTCCCCTTGTTCCCACCCCTTTCTCTCCCCCTGCCGCCTGGCCAGCACACACTTGGCTTCTGGCTCAGCTCAGCATCAGCTGCTCGGGAGCCCCTCCTCCCTGCCCTGCTCTGCTGTTATGCCACCACTCCCTTTCCTGTGACACTCTTCTCTCCGCCCTGCTGGACCCTGAAGAACTCGGGGCCTGGGTCTTTCTCACCCTTGAGTTCCAGAGGAAGCACAAGGCCTGGCATGTTGCCGGTGCTGCGTGTACGTGTGAAGGCACGCTGACCAACGCATGCTCACAGGACTCCCGGACTCTGCTCCTCTGCTCCTCAGCCCACGGATCCCAGCCCCGCGGCAAAGCCACTCACTCCCATGGTCTCACCATTGTGAAGAGAGGACCTCAAACTCCCCTCATGGCCCTTTTCCCTTCCCCTTGCTTTAGTCCCAGCTGACACTCTGTTCTTCAGACATTTCTATCCCGTGGTCTATTTGAGAGACTTTATCATAGCTCATCTTTGTATCTCCAGGGCCTAGCATGAGACTGGCTCATAGAAGACAATCAGAGGTCAAACACATCTTCATATCCCAGATGAAGAGTGTAAAGTCCAGAGAGGCTACTAGCTTACCACCAATCACGCAGCTGCTATCTGGTGTGAACCCATATGTTCTGACCTCAGTTCCCTGCTCTGTCACCTAGAGTGCCCTGTACTGTTGGGTGTGTGATACACTTATCATACTAACATTCATCTCTGAGAGAAGAGCTGGGAATTTTTCATTAAGGATACAAGCTGGATTTATACAAGGATCAGCCTCTTTGTCCTCCTTCCTTTCCATTCATTCTCCTGACATTTCATCCTCCTTGCAAATACTTTCCCAGAAAGTGAACATGTGTATTTTAGGTGTCCTTGTCTTAATGTTACACTAGTTTGTTAAGTCTCTATCAATTCTAACTTAGAGTGGTTGGGGGGCTCAGTTGGTTGAGTGGCTGACCCTTGATTTCAGCTCAGGTCACGATCTTGGGGTCTTGGAATCCAGTTCAACATCAGGCTTCACACTCAGTATGGAGTCTGCTTGAGGATTTTCTCTTTGCCTCTCCCTCGGCACTCCCCCACCCCTGTTTGTGCACTCTCTCTGTCTCTCTCTCAAAAATAAATAAATAAATATTTTTAAAAATTCTAAATAGAGTACCCAGAAATGGACCCTGAACTCTATGGTCAACTAATCTTTGACAAAGCAGGAAAGAATATCCAATGGAAAAAAGTCTCTTGGACAAATGGTGTTGGAAAAATTGGACAGGCTCATGCGGAAGTATGAACCTAGACGGCTTTCTTACACCATACAGAAAGATAAACTCAAAATGGATGAAAGACCTAAATGTGAGACAAGAATCTATCAAAAACCTAGAGAAGAACACAGGCAGCAACCTCTTTGACCTTGGCCGCAGCAACCTCTTGCTAGATCTGTCTCCAAAGGCAAGGGAAACAAAAGCAAAAATGAACTATTGGGACTTCATCAAGATAAAAAGCTTTCACACAGCAAAGGAAACAGTCAACAAAACTAAAAGGCAACCTACAGAATGGAAGAAGATATCTGCAAATGTCTTATTAGACAAAGGACTACTATCCAAAATCTATAAAGAGCTTATCAAACTCAACACCCCAAAACCAAAAAATCCAGTCAAGAAATGGGCAGAAGACATGGACAGACATTTCTCCAAAGAAGACACACAGATGGCCAACAGACACATGAAAAAATGTTCAACATCACTTGGCATCAGGGAAATACAAATCAAAACCACAATGAGACACCACTTCACACCGGTCAGAATGGCTAAAATTAACAAGTCAGGAAACCACAGATGTTGGCGAGGATGCAGAGAAAGAGGAACCCTCTTATACTGTTGGTCAGAATGCAAGCTGGTGCAGCCACTCTGGAAAACAGTGTGGAGGTTCCTCAAAAAGTTAAAAATAGAACTACCCTATTACCCAGCAATTGCACTACTAGGTATTTGCCCAAAGAATACAAATATAATGATTTGAAGGGGCACCTGCACCCCAATATTTATAGAAGCAATGTCCACAATAGCCAAACTATGGAAAGAGCCCAGATACCCATTTACAGATGAATAGATAAAGAAGATGTGGTGTATATCTACAATGGAATACTACTCAGCCATCAAAAAGAATGAAATCTTGCCATTTGCAATGACGTGGTTGGGAACTAGATGGTATTATGCTAAGCAAAATAAGTCAGTCAGAGAAAGACAAATACCAAAGATTTCACTCATCTGTGGAATTTAAGAAACAAAATAGATGAACACAGGGAAGGAAAAATAAAATAAGATGAAAGCAGAGAGGGAAACAAGCCATAAGACTCTTAACTCTAGGAAACAAACTGAGGGTTGCTGGAAGGGAGGTGAGTGGGAAGATGGGGTAATTGGGTGATGGGCATTAAGGAGGGCACTCGAAGTAATGAGCACTAGGTGTTATATGCAATTGACGAATCACTAAATTCTATCCCTGAAACTAATAGAAAAAAAAATTCTAACTCAATTCGTAGGCTGACTCTGTTAGTCAGGAGTGGCTAAAGTACTATGAAAACAGGGCCAACAAATAATGGATCAAACACAATAGAAATACTTTTTCCACTCCTTCATATAAGGTCTATAGTAGATGTTTCATATCAGTGGGAGATAGAAAGCTGGCTTCTTTTCCTTGTGGTTACTCAGGCTGACATTTGGCTCTGCCATTTTCAAAACACAGCTTCCAAGCTTGCTGTGTTTGTGATACCTCTTTATCTAAGAAGTTGGAAGGAGGAAAAAAAAAAACATGAAGGAGGTGTGCAAGAGGTTTTATAGTCTAGGCCGGGAAGTAAGATGACCAACTTGACCTGATTTTTCCTGAACTATACTTGTTTTAAAACAGAAAGTCTCATATCTACAGAAACCCCTTTGTCCTAAGCGAACTAGGGTAACTGGTCACCCTCCATGGAAGTGACACATCTAACTTCTACTCACATTCCAGTGGCTCTGCTCCTCGGATGGTCACACCAGACTGCAAGGATGCTGGAGATACGGTGGCCCATGGCCCTGGGAACAGCCTCATAGGTTGCTTTCTGGATTAACAATTAGTGAATGAATGTTTCGTATAAACAATGAACACAAGGAGCCTAAAAATTTGTTTATAAAAGGAAATAGACACAGGGGAGTGAGGAAAGGACCCAAAATCTAGACCAGTAGGTGACCTGAACAAAGCCTTTGTTGATGTTTACTATGTGTGGTGCAGTCCACGTATTTCCTACCACAACCTTAGCTAGGGTTCAGAGAGCAGGTGTTTGTGAGTAAGAAGAAATACAATCCTATTTCAAAATCTCACCTCTTTTCACCCACTTGTGAATTATGGGGAATTCATTCGTGGTGGCAAAACAAAACAACCTCCATGGGACTACAGCTACGTACAGCTTTCAGGAGTATGCACTACATGCATTCCTGGAGAACCTTCTAGCAGACATGAGTTGATTCATTGTATATTTAAATCCATTCTCTACTAATCATAGCATCATTTGTTGTAAGCTTTCTATATGCTAGAAATCATGCTGGATGCTTTACTTACGTGATCTTATTACCTTACAACACTAAGGCACTTTAATTTTCCCTCTGTTACAGATGAGGAATCTGAGGCCAATAGGGGTAGAATGACTGGTGCCTCACTACATGTTGTAGAATTAAGATTTAACCCCAGTTCTGTCTCCCTCCTATGCCTGGTTGCATATACTGTACTAGAGACTTCTAAGAGAGGATTATATTATCAGTTTTGGGATAAGCTAAAATCTGCTCCAAGGATACTCTATTTCTCCAGAGTGGGATGAAAGGTTAGATAAGAAATGCATACTCCTTGGGGCACCTGGGTGGCTCAGTCAGTTAAGCATCTGACTCTTGATTTTGGCTCAGGTCATAATCTCCTGGTTGTAAGGCAGAGCCCCACGTCAGGCTCTGTGCTGGGCCTGGAGTCTGCTTAAGATTCTCTCTCTCCCTCTCTCCCTGCTTCTCCCCCTGCCCCCGATTGTGCTCTATCTCTCTCTCTCTCTAAAAAAAATGAAATGCATAGTCCAATAATATGTGAGTTATATAAGTCCTATGTTACAACAAATTGTCTTACTTCTAGGAATGCACTCATCACAATGTGTGTGTGGGGGGGTGGGGGGGTTGTCAAGGCCAGAATCAGTCATTAAGGGTTTATCAGGCACTCAAGCATCCATGTCTATATACAGGCACTGAAGTGTGATGTCCTGATCCCGGGTTTCCAGAACTCAGATATTCATTCCCCCGCCTTCTGGGAATGTTGGTAGCTGATGGCCCTGTACTCAGTTTTTCTCTGGGACTTTCCTCGGCTAACAAGAAATTTCTTGCCCAAGGTCTTAACCCTGTCACTGAGGATACCCCATTCGCAATATGACAACTTTTGTACAAGGGTACAAATGCCTTGTCTCCTTGCCCCAACTTAAGACAATTCTGTGAGAGTTAATTTTGCCCCTTAGGGAAATCTCCCCAAATAAACTTTTCTGTGTGCCAAGCTCCGTGTCAGAGTTAGCTTCCTGGGAACTCATGTTCCGTCTTTGTAGTCTGTACAGGCTTTATGATAAAGACTAGCACACAGAGCCTTTCCCGCAGCCACCCACACAACGTATTCCTTACGTAAGCATAGCTTATTCGCACATGCTCCTTCCACAGTGGGGCCGCGGAGAGAGGAGCATCTGGGGCCTGGTGTGGTTCTCTCTGAGAGTGAGGGTGTGAACCGCATAAAAGTGTTCAGTTTGAATTTTCTTTCTTTTATTTTTAATATTAGTTCTCTCTCTTCCCTTCTGACTCCTTTAACATTTATTATTATGCGGTGAATATAAACACAGGCCTAGAGTCAGGCACAGAGTGGAAATAGGCCCCCAAATTCGTGGTCGGAGGAGGGCTGTACTTTAGCAGAGAGAGCACCCCATAGATTTCATCTCCTGAATGGTTCCTGGTTCCACCAACATTCCCTTCTTCCTTCCTTCATTTTCTCGTGCCTGTTGTAGTCCACCAGCCTTTCCTATGTTGCTGAAGCAGATCTCTGGCTTATTTCCTGTCTCCTGACTTATCCCTGCCAAACACATGTCCATATTGCAGCCGGGGATCTGCAGTGTAAATCTGACCTGTTAGACTGCTTGTTTAAATCTCTGAGTGGTGGCCTGTGCTCCAAAGTTCATGCTTTCTTTCACAGGATGGAGTTTAGCATTAGGAAATTGGGGCTATGTTTGACAGGCTCCCTTGTTTCTAGATGTGACCATGTGGCTAGCTCTCATCAATGGAATGTTAGCAAAAATAGCATAGGTCATCTCCAGACTGTGGGTTTTAAGAAGCAAATGTGGGTCGTCATGCTCTCCTCTCGTCCCTTTTGGCTGGACGCAAGGAAGACCATAGGGTTGACGGAGCCAAAACACAGAAGGAGCCCGAGTTCCTGAATCACCATGTATAAGAGAGCTGCCCACTGACCAGAATATTCTGCTTCAAATCACTCCGTGAGCAAGGAATAAATTTCTGTTAAGTGTAAGCAAATGTATATATTGATGTCTAACTGGTACAGTAGCTAGCCTACCCAAATGAATAGACTGCTTATTACTCATATGATAAAATGTAAACTCTAAAACGAGACTTACAAGGTCCAGTGTGATTTAGCTCCTTCTTGCTTCTTCAGTTAAGGTTATAGGTTCTGGAGTTTATCCACATCGGTCCATATTCTAGCTCTTTTGCTAGGGCCTTGGGTAAGGCACGTAATTTCTCTGAGTCTCCATTTCCCTCCTAGAAGAAGGAGATCACATTTGTCAAGAGTTCTGAAGAGCCTGAGATTTCACTCTACTTGAAAGCCAGCTTGCCACACTTTCGTGGATGCTGGCAGAATACATGAGGCTCTGTTCAGAGAAAAAGGATTTTATCACTCATAGCACAGCAGATGGCATAAACTTTACGTTTGTATTGCTTCCTCTAGTCCTCCAGGATCCCCGGATGATGGGGGTGCAAGGCCAGGTAGATGTTTGCCATACAATGGGTTTGAATCATGGCTAACAAACTCTGAACTTGGGAATTCCAACTCTTTTTAAATGGGCTGTGAGCCAATCTGTCTGGACTTGGCCCCAACGGGAAACATTATCTTATTATAATAGACAAATATGATTTAGTAATCTGTCTCTGTCTTCCCAGAGAGAGATGTCTCCCAACCACATTACCTCCTCATTGGATCATTGCAAGAACTAAACCAGTTACCTCCTATAATGGCTTGGTACGAAATAAACCTGGTATGAAATAAACCCTCATTAATGAGCTGCTGTAATCAGGTCTCCCTGTTTTACCTACTTCTCTATGTGAAGCATTTTGGATTGCTTTCATTTGCTCCCACATGCTATGTTTTCTTTTGCCTGTGGGCCTTAAACCTCATCACTGTGTCTGGAATATGTGACCCCCTCCCACCCCATTCCTGCTTCTCGCCTACTTTTGGTCCCAACCCATGAGCTTAGGTGCTCCTGCTCTGTGCTCACACAGTTCACTCCCTCTACAAGCTCTACAAGAATTCTTTCTCTTTGAACACTTAGCAACCCTAAGTGTTGATGTTTAAATTTCTTAAACCTCTTGGCATGTAAGCTCTGGGATGTTGGAGAAAATATGAAGCAAAAGAAAGTGGCTCTGGCTAGCTTAAGGAACAGGGAGAATTTATTGGAGGGTTTTTGGATTATCTTGTGGAATCAAAGTTGGAACTGAACAATCAAGAGCATGGAAAGGGAAGGAACAGTACAAGCTAGCGACTCTGTTGCAGCTGCCTGCAGATCGATCACCGGACTCAGATCGATGATCCCGGATTTTAGGTGTATCTTTTTCAAATTTCAAAGACCAGAAAGAGAATCTGAATTCAGCTTGGATTAGGTGATCACCCTATATCAATCAGTTATGGTCGGTGGATGGAGTTACATAATACAAGCAATACTTTTGGGGACCATTCCCAATGTAGAGAGTCCCTCCAAGGACTGTCTATCACTGAGAATATGCCCAACATGTCCTTTCTTCCTCACTCCAGTCTTGCCTCCTCTAGTCGCCCTCCTCCCCAACCGCTGTAGGACCACTGTAGTATTACTATCTCTTTACACTCTGTTGTGTGACACTGGGGCTGGGACCCTGCAAACCACATCCCGGCTCAGCTAGATGGATCCCTGTCAGGCTCTGGCCAGGGGGGCACCAGAAGAAGCATGCAAGGTTGGAGGCGGAGGAAGGGATTTGCTCCGTGCTGGCAGCTTCCTGTTTTTGTTAGTCTGACTCTCCCCCGTCGCCTCTTACCCAGCAGTGCCAGTTCATTCCCACAGCAGCACTGGAGCCCAGTGTGCAGTCTTGCCAACGCTCACAGAACTAGTCTCATCCCCCCCGCAGAGACACTAGCAACAGCCCAGCAAGCCCCCGCCCCCCGGCGGAATGTGGGGTCCCAGCCATATGGGTCCTCTCCTCTGGGCTCAGAGACACCAATGCCGGCTGAACAGCATCCCTTCTCAGTGTTGGGGGTCCTGTACCAGAAGGTCTGCCCCACAAAACTCAGAGACATTAGCACTAGTCAAACAGCAACCTCTTCTCAGAGTTTGGGGTGTCAGCCCCCTGGAGACTCCCCTGAGTAGACACCAGAACCAAGAGTGCCTCCAGAAGAGTTTCAGCGCTCAAAAGAGTATCTGAGTTTCAACCCCATGGGGCCCCCTTCTCTAGGTTCTTTCTAAGGCTTTTAGTCTCTGCAACCCCGGCCTCTCTGCTACCCCAGGGGTAGCAACTGCTTTCCTCAGTCTCTGCCCCTGTGATAGCGTGTTTTTCTCTTCCTGTCTTTTCATTTCTCTGGTCAGTAATTCTTTGCAGTGTATTGTCTTTATTGTGTAACTGGTGTGGTTTCTGTTTCCTGACTACGCCCTGGCTAATATAAGGGGTCATTTTCCTAAAATAGAAATCAGATCATGTTACTCCTTTGCTTAAAATGCTTCAGTAGTTACACCAACGTTCATAGCAACACTATTCACAGTAGCCAAAAGGTGGAAACAAATGTCCATCAACTGATGAATTGGATAAACAAAACGTGGTCTATCCACCCATAATGGGTTATTCAGCCTTAAAAAGGAATGAAATTCTGATTCATGCTGCCACATAGATGACCTTGGAAAACATTATGCTGTGTGAAGTAAGCCAGACACGAAAGGACAAATATTGTATGAATCCACTAATACGAGGTACCCACAATAGGCAAATTCATAGAGACAAAGTAGACTAGGGGTTACTAGGGGTTATGGGGCTAGGGGAAATAAGGAGTTGTTGTTTAGAGGGTACAGAGTTTCTGTTTGGGATGATGAAAAAATTCTGGAAATTGGTCATCGTAATGGTTGCACAACATTGTGAATGTGCTTAATGCCACTGAATTCACTGAATTGTATACTTAAAAATGGTTAAAATAGTAAACGTTATGTTATGTACATTTTACTACGATGAAAAAAATCACCCAAATTGCTTCAGTGGCCCCGTTGACTAAATACTGGTTCGGTGAGGAAGAAGATGTGTTGAACTTTTCCTGAGCGATCTCTGGGTGTGGTGCTGCCCTGGCTTGCTCACTTGACACTCATAATGGATGGGATACCTATTTTCATCCTGGAAGCACTGCACCATATTTGGATGGTATCTACTGCTACCACATGAGGCATTGTCAGCAGGCCTGGTTTTGTCTCTCTGTTTGAGTGATGTTTTTAGGATCTCCCCAGATAACCTTGCTCAATGGCTTCCCACCAGATGGGATATTAAATGCAATTGTTTCTCTCTACATTGGCCTCAAACCGGACTTTAGCATGAACATTCTTGTAAAGTCACCTTCTGATTTAAGATGGCCATCAATTTGGTGTTTCTGTTTTTGTCACATTGTTGAAGTCTTAAGTTCCTATGGTCAAAAACCTCCTCACCCCGATCTGAAGCAGGAAGCACCGAGAACAGTTTAAGTGCATGATCTCTTGCCTAGTGCTTTGCTTGCCTTTTGAAAGTTCACTTTAACATGGAGGATTTCACACCTGGGTGTGTCCTAACACCCTCAATTGACAGAAGGTAATAGGGTGATAATAGATTTAAGCCAAGAAGATTTTTTCTCTATTATCAATTCAATTTCAGTGAAGGAAGTTTCAGTGGTAATCATATTTCTCCCTCTCTTTCTCTATCAAGGAATGAGTAAATTTAGATAGTTGGCCTAAGAGTAAAATAATATCAACAAATGTGAAACCAGCCTCATCCTCTCATTTTCTTGGCGAGGCATATCAAGATCTGCTAGCAAACCGTCAGAGGCTGTAAATCTAGCTAATCTCCCTCGTAGCTCTTTCTAATCTTTCTCTTCAGCTCACAGAAAACCCATGTCCCCTGCTAATTCTACGTTGGGTTAATTGGATTGACTGTGTAATATTCAATTGAGATTACCTCCATAAAATTTATTTATAAATTTTATTCCCTAAGTAGTGACAGAGTGAGATAATACTTTTATTTTATTTTATTTTATTTTTTTTTGGACTACTGTAGTTAACATCCCCCTAAGGAAGAAAATGTGTTTAAGGCATTTGGATTTATTGAGGAAAGAAAAATATAGTCACAAAACAGAAAAAGAAGAGGTGGGGGGCAACATCATTTAACTTCTAAAGTGAGGGTTGGATTTTGGATGATCTGTGAGGAAACTACTTCCTGAATCTTTTTGTCACAGACTCCTAGTGCCCCGAGACACACTGAGTGGCGTGAATGACAAAGGAAGGAAGAGTTGCATTTTCAGCACCATATGCAGAGCCGTTTCCAGGCTCCCCTCACACTGTATTAGATGACCCGCGGCAGACAGAGGGACTCAGGCAATGACTCTGGGGAGCAGTTCATGCATTATTCTCCAGCCCTAGGACACAGTGGCAGGGACTGTGTGACAGGTCTGATGTGGGAGAGGACAACACGATTCCCCGCAGCAGCCCTGTTGCAATGGGGGTGGACATGAGCCCAGACCCTGGAGCCAGACCCCAGCTGCAGCGGGCAGTAAGGTCTCGGGCACGTTACATAATCATCCTGTGTCTCTGTTTTCCTGTCTATCCAGTGGGGATAAAAAAATGCTCACCTCATAGGATTATCTTGAGAATTAAATGAGATAATACACAACTAGACTAGTGCCTACCATATATGAAGCATTTAATAATCGTTAACTATTTTTATTGACACTCTTTTCTCAAACTCAGAGCCTCGGGGGACTGGTGTTGGAGATGGCCACAAATAGTCTGATGAGAAAGGAAACGAGAGCAAATGCTGGGGCCTTGGAGTGAAGGAGAAAAGCACCACCGTCCCACCGTGGGATGGATCGGTACTGGTCATTTAACCTACACGGAGTGTGCCCACTTGCCAACTAATTTCTATCTCTAAACTCTCAAGGCAATGGAATCTTATGTTTCAAATGTGGTTAGAGCTGGTGTGGTTGGGCAAGGAAAGGCATCATTTTCACTGTACTTGTGTAGGTGTGGTAGTGGCATAGGGTGGAGGCCAATGGAACAGACTTTGGAGCCAAAGTGTCTAACTTTATAACCAGCCCCACCAATTACTGGCCAAGTTCATTGGCAAGTTATATAACATCTCAATGCAATGATTTCCTTTTCTGAGAAATGAGGATAATAATAGTATCTGCCTTATAGTATTGTTATGAGGATTAAATGAGTAAATAATTGAAAGCAGTGCAAAATTTTTTGGAACGTAGTAAGTGCTATGGAAACATCTATAGCCTAAAGATGTTATAGAAGTTATCATTTCCATGCAAGTCTATTATCTACCTGTAGCCTCAGATCTTGGGAGGAATTTCGGGTGGAAGCATTCACCAATGCAACAGTATTTCTGAATTATCTTGAGTTTGAATTTCAGATTCTAGAAATATGTACACAGTGAGTGTACAAGATTCATTGGTGAACATTTAATGGGTTTCCCAAAGAGGGAAATAGAAAGAAAGAAGAGACAACGCTGCCCAGTGAAAATGAACCAGATGGTTATAGAAAACATAAAGCGCTTTTAGGATGCAGAAAAGGAGAAAATGCAGAAGACCAACAGTAAGGGAAGATGGGTACCATAGCTGGGCAAGGGATATTTGGTGAAATGGATGAAACCAGTTTTGGATGCTGAGGGACAGAGTTGCTAATGAGATGGTAGCATACACAGCAAGGCACATGCTTGCCCCCTTTCCCACTCCTCCCTCCCATGATGCCTTAATATTTTTAGCCTGTGGGGTTGGAATGATGAATGCCCAAGGGGAAATAATGTTGGAAGGAGATTTTTCTTGGCGAAATGGCAGTAAGGACTGCCAAGTGTTTTCTAAGATGTAAACAAATCATCCACCTTCATCAGGGAAAGATTAACACATATTATTCCCAAGTCAGTGTGGGATTTTCACCTTCTGCAGTCTGCAATTTGAATTCTCCCCCATCATCATGAGTTTTTACAACCCGATGTGCATTAAGCACTCCATTACTCTGAAAAATCATTGGTGTTCCAGCCGCTGGAATCAAATAATCAGGCACAAGTCAGGAAATAAAAATCTTCTTCTACTCGATATAAAAAAGTTATGAGGGTACAGTGGAAGTGGCACTGACTTGGGGTTTGGATTTTCTCTTGGTTAGGCCACCAACTGCTCCTCTGTGTATCTCTACTTTTACCGTTATAAAAGAAGAGTATGGGATTAAATGATATTTAAGATTCCTTCGGGCTCTGAATTCTATGATCTAGTGTTCTGTGCCATTCTAGGTTACTCTGCGTGGAAAGTAGCTTTGTATATAGATTCATGATAAGAACTTCCCAGAATTTCAGAACTCCCTCTCCCATGTTTTGGAATGTCCTTTTCTCCCATGGTCACACTATGAATGCTTTTATATGCCTTCTAGAAACTTATGGCTTGGAGCGCCTGGCTGGCTCAGTGGGTGGAGTGTGTGACTCTGGATCTTGGGGCTGTGAGTTCGAGCCCCAACTTGAGTATGGAGATTGCTTTAAAAAATTAAAAAAAAAAAAATCTTTACAAGCTCATGGCTTCCCTCTAGAGTATGTGGATTCTCCCTCCCACCAGACCTGGTAGGCTTGTTATCTTCTAGAATGTACCCTCTTTGAAATACTGTCTCCATGTCTCTTCTTAACTTTAGCTTCAACACCAATTCACCGGTTTTGCAACTCCCTTCCCCAGAACCACATTCTTAGTAAGATAGCTTTAAAAATTAGGCATTCAAAAAATAATTTTCTCTTTGGATAAGATATCTGCCTTTTAATATGGGCCTAACCCAAAAGAATAGTAGGAAGTTCAGTTAGCACAAATGATGGGGAGATACTTACCAGAACCTTCAGGGATCCCAAATCACACTCATAAGCAACTGCCTGCATGTAAAGTCGACTTATATCTTCAGGAAACCCAATTCAAGAAACATATCAAACACCACATGTGTGCTTTTATTATTGTAGGCCCTGGTGGAGTGAAAGGTTCAACACAAAGATAAATAAGACAGTTCTTTCTTCTAAGAAGCTTAAGATTTAGAACTACAGAGTATTTTTTTTATCTTAACAGATAGCTTTAAAAATGTTTTATTGTGGAAAATATACATAACATTTATTATTTTAACCATTTCCAAGTGCACAGTTTAGTAGCATGAAGTATAGTCACATTGTTGTGATATCATTTTTATCTCCAGTAACCTATATACTTAGTAAGAGCCTTAAGTGTGAGGGTATATATAAGTAAGTTATAGTTTGCACCTTGGACAACTTACCTTTTAGGTGTGACTTAGCTGAACATATAAACCGGTCAAGAATTTTAAGGCAGTCTGCTTGCTTTCCTTTTTTCCTTTTTTCCCCTTTCCTCTCTCTTTCCCCTCCTTCCATTTCCGTCCTGTTTCTAAAATGATCTGAAGTGAATTATAAAAATACGTACAATCTCGCAGGTGGAAATAAATGAAAATTTCTCAGGATACATGAGGGTAGGAAAGTGAGGTGGAGCCTTGTGTGAGCTTAGTACAGAAGACACATGCCTTGGAGTCCTAGAAACATGCTCGAGACAGGCTTCAAATTTTATTCTAACCCTCCCAGAGCTAGTTTCGCAGAGAAATTTGATCCATTACAAGATTTACAGTGTCCTGTCTGTGACATAAAACAAGAAAACAGGTGCTCAAGAGCACACAGCTTTTCTTGATACTGAGATCAGAGAGAAAGTTCTCCTGCGGGCTGTCACTGAGAGGGTATGTGTGGTTTAATGAACAGCAGCCATCTGTACAGTCTCCACAGTGATGAATCATTATGAACTGTCTCTTATAAATAACCTTGAGTAACACTAACGGGGTTGCCTGAAAGATCAGTTCAGCAAGAACAGTGCTGTCCTGGTGCTGAGGTCTCTACCAGCCAGGTCAAATCCAGAGATAGATCTTAGAGGGCCTCGGGTGAAGTGAGGTGAACTAAAATGTAGATATGCACAGTTGTTGAGGGGGCCTCAGCCAGCTGGAGCATCCGGGCACATCCCCAGCTCGAAGGCTTGGAACCCAACAACTGCATCTAGGTACTTTAACGTGCCTTACAAATGTTAACGCTATCTACGTGTGTCTGTGAGTTTAGAAAAGTAAGGAGGTGTTGTTTAGGACTACTCTAGTTTGTGATGGTGAAGCCCCATTGCCAGCATCTAAGAGACTGCTCAGCTCTGTTTATGTAAGTGGGAAGGCTTAGTGGTGTGATGTGCTCTTCCTAAAGTGATATTAAGCGTAAGCTAAAAGGAGAACCAGATCATATGGCTTTATAGCTCAATGGGAGTGTTTATCTAATCTATTTTTTCCGATCTGAGTCTCAATTAAGTGCCAGTTAAGTTCTAGATAGACAGAAATGACCAGGGTCTCTATAGAGCCCATGAAGATTAGCCCATTTGTTATGATTTTTGGCTGTTGAGATTTCGGGGGTAGGGAAATCCCTCGTTGTATGAGTCTTGGTGGGTGATAGGAACCATGAGAAGCCTTGAGTTTGCAGAGTGCCATTCTGTCATTGCACGTAACTTGGCTAAACATACATTCAAATTTTATTTTTTAATTTATTTTTTATAGTTTAATGTATTTTAATAGCAAACTTACAGGAATAGCACAGAAGACAGATAACATTAAAAACACGTGCTTGCATGTAGGACAAGTCAGTTAGAAAAGTACAGTGAATGGGTGGAACCTACCGTGTGATAAAAATGCAGCGAACCCCACTTAGTTGCCGTCAATAAGAGATGTACTTGCTTTTAAAAAATCCAAATGCTGGCATTCTCCAAAAATATTTAACACGTTTATTTAAACTGTTATAATGTTGAACTGCCGAAACATGTTCACTGAAGGTTCTTACTTACATGAATGCTTTATGTCCCTGTGTTTATATTAAAAATTCACACACACATGACAATGGAAAAACTACCAATACCTGATTTCTGTTCCCTATTTTTCCACTCGCAATCATATATATAGGTACCTTTTGACCATATGGCAAAAAAAAAAAAAAAAAAAAATTTACTGTTTGGAAATACCAGTAACAGGAAGAAGAGAAAAAAAATTTTTTTTTAAAGAATGCAATGTTTTTCATCACAATGGATTTTTAAGCAGGTTCCCCACCAATGCAGCGTGCTAGCTGGATGTCTTTTGGAATAATCGTTACTTTTTTGGCATGGACAGCTCACAGGTTGGTGTCTTGAAAGAGGCTCACCAAATAGGCCTTGCTTGCCTCCTGCAAGTCAAACTTTAAATCTAAGTCTGTGGTATGCAGAGGAAGGGATCATAAGATTTGATTCTCGGTAGTGATGGTGGTGGCATAGCAGCATCGCCTGTCACAGGTGACAGCGTCCAGTGGCAGCTGAGTTGAGGGGCCAGAGAAATGTTCAGCAATGACAGCAGTAGCTGCTATCTGACTATGTCTTTATCTTGGGTTTTGCTTATTTTTCAAGCCTAATTCTTCAGCTTTCTTATTGGGCTTCTGAGTTACCTAATATTTTTTTCCAATAATTCCTTTTTGCTTGAAGTAGCCAGGTTGTAATAAAGAATCTTGAGGATAAAGGTCACGATTGATCCCTCTTTGTGGAACTAAAAACTAAGGGAAAGGTTACTTTAGTCTGGACCAATTTCTCCAGAAAGTGATACAGGGGTTGGCCATGATCCAGGAGTTTGTACCAAATTATTCTTGCCTGCCATGCCTACTCATCCCACACAGGCCAGAGAAATCTAATCCTATAATCGGGCAAGGAACATTTGAGATAGAACATTTAGTTGGCCAGTAGGTCTTTAATTTATGGACCTTTAGAGAACTGGATAGCTTCCACTCTGTATGTAATCTGAGAGGCCCGCATCTGTAGAGATGATAGAGGTGGAACAAATGATCAAACTCAGAGTCCACTTGGCAGTGGTCCTTGAACACCTTTGGGGGGCAGAAACTTGTCCTCTAGAAGATTACAGTCAGCTTGAGCTTACTAACCAAGTAAAGAATCCTGGTCTAGAGAACAAGCATCCTGGGAGTCTGATGGCGCTCCGGACATTGTATCCACAAAAATGGCACTGTGGCACAGTGGGTATTTTAAGCTGAAGGAATTTGAGAAATGGCTTGTGCAGGAAGGGCTTTCTGACCTTCCCCTGAAACAAGCCATAAAACTCTCATATGAGAAGTACCCTCTACTCATCATCGAACCTAGCATTAAAAATACTCACGTTGAGCTGTTTCTTTGGGTCTTCATTTCCTTATGAAGGCTTCTGTGTCATGTAAAATTTACATTAAATAAATTTGTGTGTTTTTTCTCTTGTTAATCTGTCTTTTGTGACAGGGGTCCCGGTCAAGAACATAGGTAAAGAAAAAAGATACTTTCCCTCCCCTACAAATCATGGCATCTGGCTAGCTGGCCTGAATTTGGAAGCTGAACAAGTAATTCTACCAAGTATAAACTTAGGCCAGAACTTCTAGGAACTTTGGTGCCATCTTTACAAAGATGGCTGTGGCTGTGACTCCAGACAAAGACTCCACTTTCACAAGGCTCTCTCCTTTGTCTTCTGTCTCCTGTGAGGACATTTGTCATTGAGTGTAGGGCCTACCTGGGTAGCATCTCAAGATCCCTTATTTAATTACATCTGCAAAGACCGTCTTTCCAAATAAGTTCTCATTCACAGGTCATGGGCGAATGTATCTTTTGGAGAGGCTCCCGTTCTACCCACTACTATACCATTGGTCCCTCAAGCCCAGGCATCCGTGTGAGCACAGGATGCCCTCTGTTGGCATTTATGCTGACCTGAGAACTGCCTGGAGCTCTGGCTGCTGGAGGCTGCTCTTCTCCCTCTTTCCACAGTCCCCACTGCCAGGAACGGCCAGGCCGAGGCAGAGCCCTGGGAGTGGGTAGCTCATCCAGCCTTCATCTCCAGTGGAGGCTTTTTATTCTCAACTCCCTATGTGGCAAAATAGAAGGGAAACTCCTATGTCCTTATTTTCTAAAGGCTCCCATTCCTGTTGTATTTACATCCTTAAAAATAATCTTCTATTAGCTTTTTATTTCTAGAGTTGTTTATTTTAGAGGTTCTCCATATTTACACAGGAAGAAATTCTTTCAGTGTCTCAAGCATTTTAGAATTTAATGCCAACCTGCCACTATTATTTTGTTTTCCATTATTTATGAGCCCAATCCCTTTTTGACTTTTAAGCACGGTCTTACCTGGCTCTGTTTCTCCTCCATCCCCAGGTCATATTTTTTCTTTATCTTGGAAGTAATTCTTAAAGAATGAGATCAACTGTAATGTGCACTGACATTCACTCTTTTTTTCCAGAGGAAATTGCATTATCTGATGTCTTAATATGCAATATGAAGTGTTCCTTCAAGTATTCTCTCAAGAAGCCCAAGAGGATGAGGAAATTACAGACAGCTCTTGACTGCAGACCACCCGCGTGCGTTTCCTGATCTCTAGAAGCTGTCAGGGGTGGGCTGAAGAAGGCAAAGGACTCAAAACCCATATCAGCAAACTCTGCTGCTTGCTAGGCTCTCTGGAAAAATATCTTGCAAGGGAAAGCCTGGAGTTATTGACTAACATGAAATGTTTAGATTGGTCTGTGAATTTTTACTCTTTCTGAACAATCTGTGTCCTGTATCTCAGATGACAGGAAGTGAAGCACCACTTTGATATTCTAATTTTGAAAATTCCTGAAGGATCTCAAAGACAGAACATGGGGACATCATGAAGGACAGTTGAAATTATGAACGGTTTGCCCATTATTTATCTGCATGCATTCCTGGTTTTCATGACATTCGTTACTTTTCTTTTTATTCTGGGAGATGATTGTCTCCTGGCATGGTGGCAGAGCCTTGGGGTAAAATGGATGAATCACACTGTAATGAAAATGCTTTTCAAAATTTGTATTTTTTTAACTTTTATTAAATATTTTGCAGAATCTTGTTTTCCTTGTAAGGGTGTGTTTATTTCATAATGAAAGTCAAGCTGACAACCCCTCCACTGCTTTTCATCAGTGCTGCTGGAAGGTAATCAAATTTGGTTCATAAAACTAGGAAATCTTGTTTTTCTGAGTTTTTTTCTCAAACGTTGACACTTAGGAAAAAGCTTCAGTCCCAGCCTACTGGATCTCAAACCTTCTATGGCAGGACTGTAATAATTGGTCTTTAGCATGAAAGACTGTGTTTCAGTCATTATTATTTTCAGAAAATATACTGTGCTGAATATCAAGACCTTCTGGAAAGAGCTATTAAATAAGGAATTTCATATGATGTTCAGGAAAAACCCTTACTATTTCAATTAAATTTTTTATTTTTAAAAAATATTTTAGGGGCGCCTGGGTGGCACAGCGGTTAAGTGTCTGCCTTCGGCTCAGGGCGTGATCCCGGCGTTATGGGATCGAGCCCCACATCAGGCTCTTCCGCTATGAGCCTGCTTCTTCCTCTCCCACTCCCCCTCCTTCTGTTCCCTCTCTCACTGGGTGTCTCTATCTCTGTCGAATAAATAAATAAAATCTTTAAAAAAAAATATTTTATTTATTTACTTGACACAGAGAGAGAGAGAGACAGAGAGAGAGAGGGAGCACAAGCAGGGGGAGCGGCAGGCAGAGGGAGAGGGAGAAGCAGGCTCCCCACTGAGCAGGGAGCCTGATGTCAGCTGGATTCCAGGACCTGGGGATCATGACCTGAGCCGAAGGCAGGTGCCTAACTGACTGAGCCACCCAGGTGCTCCAAATTTTGCATTTTTTTATTTGAAAATAAGTTGCAAGTTTGACACTGACAGGGTTCAGAACATGTTACCCCAAAATATTGAATATTGAATATTTTAAGCTGAAAAAGTTTGAGAAGATGTCAGAAGCAGTAAGGTCTCTCTGACCTTCACCTGCCCTTCTCCCCTGAAGCAGTTTGCAAGACCCCCCCCCCCCCCCCCCCCCCCCCCNCCTGAAGCAGTTTGCAAGACCCCCTTTTCCCCGCCTCATGAGAAGTGTCCTCCCTGTACACAGAGGAGAGGAACAGCCTTTTTTCTCAGATGGAGGGAGAAGAATCCAAATCAGCAGGCCTTACTGAATTTCTCCACCTTATTACATTTAGTTATACCCCCTTTGTCCTATCCTATTTCTCCATGACTGTCCACTCTTCACCCAACCTGGCATAAAAACATTCAGGTTTAACCTTTTTTTTTTTTTTTTTTTGTTGATTCTTCGTTTCCTTATGAAGACTCCTGTGTCACATAAATTTATATTGAACAAATTTGCATACTTTTCTCCTGTTAACCTTCGTCAGTTTAATTTTCAGACCCAGCCAGGGTCCCTAAGAGAGTCAAGAAAACCTTTTGTTTCCCCTACAATATAAAGGTTAGTTCATGTTTTATTAAACCGAAGCTTAGAGTCCATTGCCACCAGGCCCCAAATAAATAATTTTCTGATTTTTATTTTGGTGTCTAATTTTCTAGCTAAATAATTTATTTAAGAGACAGTGTTCATCATCATTGCTGTTTACTTCATATTTTTTACACAGGAATTTTTATCCCTTCTCTAAAGATTGTTCTTTTTTTGCCCAAATTTAGATAAATGACCATGAGTCTTCAGGTCCCAAGTTATTCTTACACCTTCCCCTGCCCCCCCACCGCTCCCACTATATATTTATGAAGGGACTGAATATTTTTTTAAAATGCTATTTCTGGTTTTTAAAAAAATGCTTCTTGGTGATTCTATGTCATGCTTTGTTTTTCAAAGATACGCCAGGCAGTACCAGGAGCATAAATGTTATTCAAATTCTACCTCAAAGAGTCAGAGGCCTCTCAGTGAATTTCTCTTTCTCCTTAATCTGGTCAGAGTCAGTTTCTGTTGCTTCAAACAAAAATAACTACCTAATATTCTTTCCGGTCTTACAGAGTGTCTGCTCTAGTGGGGAATACGGTAATGCAACACATACATTACGGGGTTCTTTCAAACAGCAGAAAGTGCCAAGAAGAAACCATGCAGGGTGAGCCTGGGCTGAGGCTGACCCAAGCAGGCGCTCTGAGGAGGGAGCGACGGAGCTGAAAGCACCAGACAGGCCCCAGAGCTGTGCTGATTGAGGGCCGGGCATGCTCGGCTGAGCGCCCTCGCGGCCTCACTCCGTCTGTGGGAGGAGGACACGCACCTGTGTGGTCAGTGAGTGAGAGGAGGGTAGAAAAAATGCAGTTGTAAACTCGGATCCAGGTCTTGTGGGACTTGAGAACTATGGTAAGGCATTGGAATTTTATTCCAGTAGCCATGGGAAGAGACTGGAGAGGTTTGTGCAGGAAATGACAGGATCTGATGTGCATTTTTTTTTTAAAGATTTTATTTATTCATTCATTCGACAGAGATAGAGACAGCCAGCGAGAGAGGGAACACAAGCAGGGGGAGTGGGAGAGGAAGAAGCAGGCTCATAGCGGAGGAGCCTGATGTGGGGCTCGATCCCATAACGCTGGGATCACACCCTGAGCTGAAGGCAGACGCTCAACCACTGTGCCACTCAGGTGCCCCTGATGTGCATTTTTGTGTAGACCTTGCTGTGCAGAGAATGGATTGTAGGGCGACAGGAATGGCAGAGCACTAGGTGGCAGTTTCCATAGCTCAGGATAGAGAGGAAGGTGGGTGGGACGGGGTGGCCGAAGCACTGGGCAAGTTGTCAGACTCAGGACACAAGGATGACAGGACTGGCTGGGGAATTGGATGTGGATGCTGATGGGGAGGACGATATCGAGCATGAATCTGGGGTGCCTGGCTCAAGTCATCAGGTGATGACTTGATGATACTGATCTTAGGTGGGGAGGCCTGGAGGAGAAGCCAATTTGGGGGGAACCATGAGCTCTGCCTAGGACGAGTTAGGGTTTGTGAGGCCCAGTGGACGTCCAAGAGGAGATGGAGAGCTGGCAGGGAAAGTTCTGGGCTGGAGACACAGTGCGTCATCGGCACGAAATAGTGTCTAAAGCAGTGATATTGAGTGTAGATTAAGGGACACGCAAAGGGAGAGCAGAGCCCCGTGGAGCCCCAGCGTCTACAGCTGCGGAAGAGAAGGATCCCCAGGAGGTGACGCCAGGGAGGAGTGGCCTGAGAGGCTCAGGAATGCCAGGTGGTTGTGGTTCCTTGAACTTTAGGGGAAAGACGTGTTTCTAGAGAGAGGCGTGGGAGGCTGTGCCAAAGGCTGCTGCCAAGGTAAGCAACGTGCGGACAAAGCCATAATCGTAGCACGTGGCCCAGGGAAGATGTCTGTGCGGGGGAGGGCGTGTGGGGGAGACTTGCCTCTTGGGCACGTGGAAATGGAGACTGCCGCAGAAGTCTGGGACGTGGCCCCCACTGCATCTTTCTACTTCCAGAGCAAGTCAGTATTTCTTCTGTTGGCGGATGGAATTGTTTCTTTCCTTCAGACCATCTGTTGCTGTGGGTACTGTACAGAGGAGAATCTGCTTGTCATTTCCCACAAAAAAGATGAGCTATGAGTGTGGTTGGCATTGATTTCTTATGTTAACTAGTTAAATCATTACAATATAACTGTTTCCCTCTTTGGATACGGAGTCGCTTCAGCTCTTCCCCACATGCTTCTTATCGCTTCATTTTGTGGACAGCTCCTCAAAGGTTTTGTCGACTAAATAAATCCTTTCCTGAGGTATCATGAGACTTCTTGTACAATAGTGTATTCTGATGTCTTCGGAGTCAGATACACCTGGGCTTGAATCTTGACCCTATAATCACTTGCGCATTGTACAAACTTGGCCATTTTATATAATCCATCTATACCGCCATTCACTCATCAAAATAACTAAGGTACACTCTACACTCTACCCCATAGGACTGTTCTGAAGATCAAATGAGGCAATTGCTGCAATGCCCAGTGCCTAGCACACAGTACAATAAATCACTGAAGCTACATGGAAATCTGGACTAGACTCAAAGAAATTGCTTTGACTCCCCTAAAAATTTGAATGAATGTGCTCCAAGATTGGCAACGAGCAAAGACTATCTGAAGGAAGATTCTTGGGTCTGACGCTCATCACTGAGCTTCATCTTCCCCTTGAAGATTTTACACCAATTACCACAGCTCCGTATCATCCCCCGAGTGAGGGGAGGGTCTCCATCCATTGCCAATTGTCAATATCAGAGGACCAGAGCTTGATTTTGTAAAGGGAGTAACCGGAGATGCAAATGGAAAAGTAAGGTTTGGCACGTTCCAAGGCTTCATTTGCCCAACTGAAAAGGGCATGCAGTGGAACCAAATCGCAAGCACAGTCCTAACTGTGTTCAGGAAGGAGAAACATAACCGGACCGTTCTGTTCTCAGGCCTTCTTCTCATTCTGAACTACATGTGCTGTGGGAAGCTGGGCAGAATCAATGTCTTTGGTCTTGTTAATTGTTGGCCTGGGGCTTTAAGAAAAATCTTGAAGACCCGAGTTCACAACTTTGCTGGAGATTGACAGGTGGAATAAGATGTTCAAGTGATGAACATGAAGAGAAATAAATCCCTTTAAGGTAAAAATAGACAAAGCTAATAGATGAAGTTGCAAAGGAGGAGAAGTGGAAGAATTTTTGAATTTCCTTCCCTGGAGAAAATTGTCATCTAGTGTACATGACCCAAATAGAACTTAATCTGGAAGCAAGTAACTGAATGATGGTCTCAAATTCTCACACGAAGGTGGATTTTAGAATCTGCTACAGTAAATCAAATAGCAGCATTATCAGGAATATCCATGGCTAATACAAGGTGCACTGGATAATGTCACTTGACTTGGATTCTCTTCTCACATCTTGACTTTGCCTCTGTGTGGGTACATAGACTTGCCAGCACATGTTTTACCACGCTGGCTGAACATGTGAGCTGAACTGAGTCAGGACTCTCATCTACACCCGTCCCTTTGCTGTAAGTGGGTCAGTCAAGGGCAGAACCTGGTTGGTGCAGAACATCTGACTGTAACCAAAACTTCTCTTTGGTTTGATTTGGGGCCTTAACTTTAATGCCTTAGTTTTCAGATTGTCATCTCTAAAATTAATACTTTTACTTATTAGTCTGTTCCAAGGATAAAGCATATAAGAAAAAAGAAAAGCTTTGGCTCATTATCATCAGGATAGCAGTGAGTAATTTGCTATATAATATTATCTCCACATTATTCTACTGGTCATAACTTCTTCTCCAGAATGTTTCTTTGGATAAATGGAAGAATGATGTAAAAAATTTTTTTGCAACTATGCACATCAAAATGCAAGAGAAAGAAAAGTTAAATAAGCTAATCACCCCATTGAAGAAAATTGGCTTATTCTGCAGGGTGGATGGCATGAACCAGCTTCACCAGCAGGAAGACATTTCACAGTGTTTCGCTAATGTGGGAATCTTGAAGTATAGTGTTGACAGGTAAAGATGTTGAAAAATATAATGATTTTTAATTTTTTTTAAAACCATGATTTGATTTTAAAGTAACTGTTATTTAGGACCCAGAGTGTTTTAATAAATATGCAGTGTAATATTAAAAAATCTAATTCTATTCTTTTTTTAAAACAAATGTGCATACAGCCTAGAGACAGCCTCTGAGGTATGATCATTCATGTTCTTCTTCTTAAATGGTTTTAAAAACAAAAGATCAAATATAGTTAAGTTATATAGAAAAATATTTCTTTTTCCTGAAATGCTCCAAGGAGCAGTCATTAAGAATGAGCTCGTGAAATAGAAAAACCAAGGTGAGAAGATGGCAGCAAATGTGGAATGGTGCCGTGAAGCTGGGTCAATCATTTCAGGAGAAGCAGACAGAAATAACGTAACTCCCAAAAGCAGATGCTGGTACCTTCTCAGTAGAAACAGATGGGACTTACGCTGTACCCTGTAGAAAATATTCTACTTTATCATGAAAATGTCATTAATAGCATTGCATTGGTACGTAAGAGTCTGCTTCTTCACCATGTCAAGAATCAAGGGGCGCCTGGCTGGCTCAGTCAGTAGAGTATATGACTCTTGATCTCAGGGTAGTGAGTTCGAGTCCTACACTGGGCATAGAGATTACTTTCAAAAAATTAAAAAAAAAAAAGAATCAAGAAAAGAGGACTGTATTACAAACAGAAGCAATACATTCAACCAGCTACGAGAGAAACAGTAGAAGGGCGCTTTCACCCAAACCCCTGGTAACTCAGGAGTAGGAGCCGATGTCCCCATAGAGCCCCCAGGGCTCTGAGAGACTGGGTCCAGCATGAAAGCAACATGCGCTCTCAGAGAAGGCAGGGGCAACTTTTGCTTCTAAAATTTCAAAGTTCTATTATCATGTTCTCTTGTTTGATGACTTTTATTTTCCCACATCCTTGCCTCACGAGGGCCACTCAACTGACTGGTTTGTGTTGTTGCAGCAGTCAGGAAGAACGTCGGGCTCCTTCACTTTAGAGTCAAGTCTGGTCTTCATTCAAGGGCAGGTGACTTGTTTCTCAAGGGCGATAGCTTTCCTAGTGACACTAATCTGCCATAGGTCATAGGAGAATATAAGAGTGACAGCTAGTGAGTGTCTGGAGGTGACATGTGTCCCCATAGCAGCAGTGAGCTCTCAACCCTAGGACAACACTTCCGGATGGACCGTTGCAACTTTTAGGAGCCTGTCTGGTTTGGGAACCTCGTGGGCAGTGCCCGCCCCAAAGACTCCTCTTACCCTTGAGCTTTGAGTAGGAGCAGCAGAGGGATAACTTCCCATCTGCACATTTGCCTTAACAGATTCACCACGGAAGGGCAAAGGTAATTCACCTTGGGCACCTGCCCTTTCCCTTTTCTCTTCGGGATTGCACTTACAGTGTCGGGTGGAAATAGAGATCCTCTTAAGGACCAGACTGCTTGAGCCCTGAATGGGGAGGATCTGCATTAGGTCTGTGACTCTGGTTGCCAGAGATCCCAGAGCAGCCTCCTTAACTAGGGACTCATACTCCGCGGTGCAATGCGCAGAATTCTGCCAGCGGTGCACAAGGCTACACAGCTTCTCCAGGCTGAAACATCTTTGCTTCAACAAAACCATCCCCACACATGTCAGAAAATGGCTTGAGATTTTGAACAAAATGACTTCCAATATTCCTTCCAGGTCTCCTATTCTGCATCTAAGCTTTTGACTAAAATGAAAATGAACTCCATTGTTGTTTGGAAGTCATGATTATGAGTTGAAAACTGAATGCCAAGTCAAGTCTCAGCCTTCAACTGTGACACCTGACTCCCCCACATTAAGTTGTCCTCTATCCCTGACAATTCTCCCTTTAATTAAAACGCAGTCTGATAGGCAGAATCTTGGGGTGCATAAAGCAGTTATGTGATTCACTCAACCATTTGTATGCATGTGTGACCTATTTAGCTTTTAAAATCCTATTTAATGCCAAAAACTACATTAAAGAATTCAAACAAAAGCTCACAGGGAGTCCCATAATGAGACTGTTTTGATTATTCCAGTGATTAGCCCATTTCCTTTCTCTTTGGTAATTTCATTTAGAAAAGTAGTCATTTTAAGAACAAGTAGATTTTCTCTATTGCTTTTCTAGTTTGCTGTGAAATTGGCAAGTGGCCAACCATCTGTGAAACTGCAATTATTACTATTACTTAAAATTTATCAAACCTCTTCAGGTGCTACGGAAATAATTCTCCTTAGTCTACCAAGACAAGGCCAAGAAAGGCATGAACGAGACCTAACCTTGCTAAAACACGACAGAGATAACTTTTGGGGACGTTGTTGGAGAACATGTTGGTGCAGGATTGCTGACGGGTTCTGAGCCACTGCAGCCAGGCATCGGTTCTTCTCTGCCTCTTCCTCCCACGAGGAGGATGCGTCCATTCAGGTGTGCATTTGTTCGTCACTGAGCACTTCTTGAAATGTATGGGTGTGTCAGCTTCTAATGTAACTTGCTTCTGAATAATTCTAGCAGTACCACCTCCTTTAGTCTCGTGTGTTGCCCTCCGGGAGTGAGAATCCAGGAACAGCCTTGCCATACCAGGCAGGTGGTCAGCTTCACCCTGCTGGTCTACCTCAGACAGCGACATCTAGTGGGAAGAAGTCATGGCTATCCACTGCGTGGCGTGTCTGCTTTCACTCTTGAAAGCGCTAACAGATTGGGTAATGAATTACACAGCCTACTTAATGCCTTATTGTAGCTTTTCCATCTATTAGGTGACTTAACACATGACTTTGAGGCAATAAGTTCAGGAAGATTACTCCCCATTGTGTAAAGTAATATTTATCTTTATCTATCCTGAAATTATCCTTCAAGCATTATGGGATTGTTTCCAGCTCTAATGCTGAGGTCGGGTGAACAAGCTCATTTGATAGATTTTAGTTTTACCCACACCAGGCCTTTGTCTATCCAGATGGAAGCCCCTAATTTTCATCTCTTCCCAGAGACCTGCTCCCTCTGATCATTAGTTTTCCCTGTTAATCAGGCTGCAGTGGCGTTTGGACGCAACTTGTCTGGCTGTCTGCGAAGTGGCACACAATGGCTAGTCCTTTCAGGCACGGATGTGAGGCCATCTGGGAGGTGTGGGATTTCCCAGCTGTATTATAATTTTTTTGAATTAAACATCTTCGACCACATAGAGAATAAAGGGCAGAGACACTGCCTAGGTGGCCCATAGCGATCCCTCTGTTTATGCTTGCAGAAAGAAAAAAGACAGAAAAAGGAAAAATTTTTTAAAAAAGGAAGAAAGGAAGCAAAAAGAAAGATCAGTGTTCATAATTAAGAAGCAGTGTGATCAATTCAAAAGCACTATTTGCAAGTAAAAAAGGAACCTCACTTTGTTGCTTTTTTATCCCAGGGCCAACCTGAAGGGGTAAGCATTTAAGGGTTTATAAAAAAAAAAAAAACAAAACACAACCCCCTAGAAGGGTGCATTTAAGTGGACCAGTGATTTATTCCTTTCCAAGAACAGTAATTTTATAGTACTCAAAAGTACTCTATTTTGAGTTTAGAAGTTCGAGTCCATAAAAAAAAAAAAAAGCTGTACAAGTGTCTTCCCTGTGCAAGATGTTCTCTAGGCCTGAAAATGGATCTGGTTTCAGATCCTGTTATTTCGACATGACGATTTGTTTTCCTATGGAACACTGAGACAATATAATAAATTACAGCTCTCTTGCTGAATTTTATTTGTTTCTCTTTTTTTCTTCATGCTAATAGTCACAAAAATCTTTCAAGTGCTGCCTTATCTTACCTTTGCAAGTACTTCCAAGCATTTAGGAAACTGAGTTCTTTCCCTTAAGAAAATTAGAATTCACTGGGGGAGACCGAGTAAACATGTCGTAGGCATTTATTGCGTTTACTCTTTGGACTCCAATTATTTGGAATTGCTGAACACTTGGACGTAGCCTGGGTTGAAGTTCAAATATACTTCATTTTGGATGAAAGAGCCTCCTAAACAAAGCAAACGACGCATTAGAGAAATTTTTATATTTTTTTCAAGGAAAAAACTTTAAGCTGAGTCACGTTTTTCAAGCAAATTCTTAAGGGTTAAGTACAGAGGGTTGTATTTATAAAGGTGGGTCATAATGGATCTCAACTTCCAAAACTCTATAAAGGATCAATGTGCTTCTATTCCTATTCTCCTGAAAAAAAAAATGGGTGTTCTTCTTTTAAAAATATCTTAAATATATAACTCAGGTACACAGTCTTTGCAGCTGGTTTACACTTTGAGTTCTGCTTGTGAACGCACATGACAGGAACACGTGAATTTATAGACATCGTCTTGAAGTACTGAAGGGGTTGCTGGTGGCTGCAGTCAGCAGGGTAAGGACAATGACAAGATACTGTGTCCGTGCAGAGCAGAAACACAAAACCGTCCTGCTTAACAAACATCGTGTTCTGGAAGAGCATGTGTCTTTTAAGTCTGGCATTGTGCCAAGGGCGGCACACACAGAACTTTCTCCTTTGTAAGACACCATTTCTTGGGGGAATTTGTATTGTTCTACATGTGTTTTAAACGCAGGCGTGGAGACTGGAGCCCGGGAGCCTTCTTAAGGGTTCAGTTAAATAATTTTGCAAATTACAAACATGCTCGATTTGGCTTTTCAAAGCTACAGCTCTGAGACCAGCTTGCCCTCCTAATTTGGAAACATTTTCTTTCTGGTTTTTATTTTGACATGGACCCTGCTATCTACTTCCATGGCTATTTCCAGCATCCCATGAGAGCTCCTTCCATGGTCGTCATAGTGCAGACAAACACTCAAGAAAACCAAGAACTCGGTGCTTTCATAAAACATTTATTTTTATTTGAAAACATTATACAGGCATTACATTGCCACAGCCAGTCCATAGGGGAGCATGCAAATATCAAAAATGGAAAGTTTGTTCAACTTATCGGTGTAAATCTCCTTTTTGGTTCATATTTTCCACTTGCGGTGTCTGGATTAGTGTGCTTTATTATGTGGCTTGACAATAGAATCCTACCCATGGGGTAAAATCTGTCCTGGTAGCTAGCTGGGGACTACTAAGTGGTTATAACTCAAAAACAAACCCCAAACAAACAATACTATACGCTTGTCAAAAGGTTAATAGCACAAGTTAGCAATATCTAAACTAAACATTGAAACATTTTCATGGGACACAGTGGTGCAAATTTTTCCGTTGCTTGGTCTACCTGATCGTGTATTTTGGAGTCTGGCGCCGGTGGGAAGGTGACCAAGGTGGGCGCTGCTCCCGCTGCAGGTTTTCAGGGAGGAAGTGAGAACCAGCAGGGCTCGCTAGCTGGGTGAGGGGGCGCTGTGGTTTGCTTACCCAATCAAATTCTATACAAGTTGCTGAAGTCTTACTTGTGGAGGAGAGAGTAGTGGTGGGGTGGAGGTTGGGGGCGGGGAGGGGGGAGAAAAGCTGAACTTTTTGCTGGTGTCTACTGAGGCTGTGAAATTTCAGAAATGAAAACGGCTAGAGTTAATGTCCTACTCCCACTTCCCACCCCACTCCCGAAGGACCAGTGTTTTTACACAGAGAAGAGTTTGTTCTTTGCCATTTTCTTTTTTGTCCGAATGGTCAGTCTGGAACTCCTGATCTCAGATGGTGCGATATGTTATCAGCCTTTCTAACTGGAGACAACCAACACAGTGACGTACCCCAGTGACATGAAAGTCTTCTGTGCAAGGACACTGGATGGTAAAGGGTAGACAGTGAGTTCACCTTTACATTCACACTTGGTTTCCATACAATGGAGTCAATTAAAATATCCTAGAAAATAATGCAGATGGCTACTTTTAGCCATCGTTGATTGCAAACCTTTTTGAAATTTAAATTTTAAAAAACTTCCCAGTCCGCTGAGTTGACTTGGAATAGCGTCATCCACTTATTTCTCGTAAGACTTTACTAAGTGTCTACAAATTAGTGTCATAAAAATGAATAAAAAAGACTAAAACATTTGGCTTTAAAATAAATACTAAAAATGCAATGAATCAAGCAAATTATGCCAAACGAAGGAATGTAAACACAAAATAAAACCACAGTCTTTAAAGGTCTTCAGATCTGAATGGACAAAATATTCAGAGAAAGGTATTTAATCGGTTTAAAAGGTAGCAGAAAGCAGACACTGGCAAGTTGTTTCAGCATTTTTTTTTTCTCCAAAAATAAAACATATTTCTGAGGGGGCCGAACAGAGATGACCATAAACTCTGCATATCCGAGGAGATAATTTTCCCCCATCTCCAGGGGCAGGACTGCACCCCCTGGGCAGAAGGCAGGCCCAGGGGCCACCTGGCTCGGACCATCCAGCATGGGACGCGTTCACCTGCCCAGGATTTAGGCCTTGTGCAGGCGCTATGGGAATCCTGACCGGGCCGAGATCTGTCGACTTTACACGGGCCCCTCTGGTGTTTTGCTTTGTTTGCTTGAGATGTCTTGATCTGAATTGCCCAGTTTCATAAGCATTTATTTTTCCTTTACAAACCCTGTACTCCCTCTTGGGTCTTCTTGCATGGTATTGAAGCCAGACAAACTTAAAGACTATTTCACATACTGACACATAAAACCTATTCCAAATTGTAGAGGTCTGTGGTGTTTCTTGATTTTGTGTGTGTTTGAAAAAAAGAGTGACTTTAAGGGCAAAAAATTAGACTAGTGACATATCCGTCAAAGCCTTATCAGGATGCCACAACGTTCTCTGTATCCCGAAGAATATGGTGTTGATATATTCTGCTATTGAAGGGATGCCAAATATGACCAAAATGCCACACTTTTTCACTCACGACATGTGTATCACTCCCGAGCGGTCAGATCAATCAAGCCATTGTGAGAGACCGCTCCACATTAGCACCTTGACTTTGCTGGGAGGCCACACAGCCGATGACACGCCCACAAGGAGGGTGATGGCCATGCTGGTATATCTTAAAAACAGTGTCACACAATTTAAGAGGGCAGAGGGCCATGGCTTTTTCCAATGACTTGAATAATTTCCACAGTATCGCTAAAGAATTCTAGGAATTAAAGGTAAAACCAAATAAATTTTTGGAAGAGAGGGTATAGGGCGGGGCAGAGAGATTTAATATATATATATCTGTATTACCCTAAACACACATGATACTATTTGGGGGTTTCCTATAAGCCACAGACATGCAACTTTCCTGATCCTGTTATTACAGGGACTTCATCAGCAGAATCCCGTGCTACAACAGAAAGGCAACGGCCCGGAGTAATCAGAGATTGAGATATAAAAAGGCTCAAGTGTTTGTTTTAGATCTATTCCTAGAATAGAGAATTACATGGTCAGTTGCCCCTCCCCACAAGGGTCACAGCACAAGATACTTATTGAGTAGGCAATCCAACAGGTAACAGCAGAAACCGTCAGCCACCAGGTCCCTAGGCTACGGACACTTCTCAGGGGTGGAGCTCCTGGGGCGTGCATCACTCATACAGACTGTGCAAAAAAATAAAGTATGATTCTTAAAAAGTGACTTGCCATAGAAAAGTGGGATTTATGTTCACTACACGTGGGTCTGGCAATAGTTCTTGTCAGGAGTACAAAACGTCCTCCTGAAAGTTAGTGTAATACCAGTAACATAATAATACAAATAATAATCATACTTGCTTTTAATTCAAAAGTTTTCACAGTAATGAATGCAGGCAGGTGTGACCAGGATACACACTAGCTAGGCGTCTCTCTACGTCAGGTGGGTCGGAGCCCGTGTCTCCAGGGATGTTAGCGGGTGCCTTTTACAGGCTTTCGGATCTGCTACCTTGCCGTCCCCCTGCACACACCGCACCTAATAAATACCTTTCTCTATGTACAAGACAGAGATGAAGGGTGGACAACGTGGCCACGGAGGCGACTTCAGTGGGCAGGGAGGGCCTCAGCCTAGGCCACACGGATGTGGGGCTCCTCCTCGGTCTCCTGGCCCAGGCTGGTGTAGGTGACCGAAGGCTCCACCTGGGCCGTGGCCGGTAAGTCCACGACGGGCCCGGAAGGGTTGCGGAACTGCTTGTACACTCGGGGGTCCTGGGCGATGTACGTGGAGGTGGAGGAGTAGAGCACCAGCCCGATGAGGATGGTGAAGAAAGACAGCAGATAAAGCCCTGAAAACTGAAGCACAGGACAGCAAAGTCATTTAGCGGTACTCAGTGCAGAGCGGCTCCCACGAGAACGGGGCACCACGGGACCAGCGCGGAGCCTTTCCCCACGGAGCAGGTGGCTGGATGGGGCGGCCAGCGCTCCGAATGGGAAGTGAATGTTCTCTTCCCAAACTGCCTCGGTCTTATTGATTCTCTTCATCTGTTTTCTCGGCTCCGTGGTGAACACAGAAGAACACTTAGCTAATTGTCCCGAAAGGGCCGGTCGGAGTCCCTGATGTGGGAGGGCTAGTCAAGCACAAATGAAAATACATCGAGTTAAAAGCAAAACCAAACCAAACCAAACCTCCGATATCACTCAACAAAGAGTGGGTTGTTTGTGGTTTCATTAAACCTGGAAGAAATATAGATGTTCCGTTTAAGGTTGTAATGAAGTCATAAACACAGAACCCCTCCCCGACACAGCTGCATTGGGCCCTCTCGTTGTGCCTTAATCCCATTCAGACACTATTTGTGTTCTCTGTAGGAACTCTTACTGACTTTTGTGACTGTCTTTGCAAGAATAGATCATCCTCGGATCGAAAAAAAGAATAGTGTAACATTCCATTCTTGCTCCACTAATCTGGAAACAACCAAACAGAGCTGTGTATGTAGCATCCTGCTTCCTAAAGTATTTGCTTGACGATTAATAGAGATTTGGGCGGGGGGGGGAATATGGGTTTATACAAGTGCCCGAGAGTTTATGTATGTTTTTGAAAAACTACAACTTCTGGACCTTCTTGAGTAGTTACACTGGAAGTCTTTCCTCGAGGAATTACTCGGGGGCGGGGGGAGTAAGATAACAACACAAGTGTTGCCATTTCTATTTCATTCATTTGTTTATTCATTCATTTGTTTACTCATTCAACTAATAGTTCCTTGTATGCCCTTCTAGAGCAAACATGGAATTAAATACTGGGGACAGAGAAATGAGAACATATGGTCAAGGGCTTAATCATCTCGGTGGACAGACAGAGGTACAGGTAGACAAAATACAGTGCACTTGTGAATGCCAAATCTCATTTTAGGCAACAGCTGTTGTCCCAGTCTCGACCACCTGCTGCATCCGTGGGCAAACAGAAGACCAACTTGATTGGCTTTTCCTATTTCATTTTTCACGCTCATACTCTAACAGAACTAAAAACTGCTAAAAAGACAAAAATTAATTGGAAGCTGGAAGAACAGGAAGAGGATCCAGAGAGTGTTTAGAGTCAGTTGCGAGGCTAGAACAGTTCCAAGACGGCCACAGCAGAAAAGACATCCCCGAGGTGAAGAGCTCCTGCCACAGTGGTGTTTTTTCCTTTTTCTTTCTTCTTTTCCTCCTCTCCTTCCTCCCCTTCTCCGCCTTCTCCTCCTCCTCCTCTCTCCCTCCATCCCTCCACCCCCCTCCATCTCTCTCTTCAGCAGCAGCAAGGTAGCTAAGACTAAAGACCATTTTCTGATTTTCTTTCTAGATCATTCCTCACCCTGTCTTTCAATTCCTTTATTCTTCATACTCAAACCATGTGATAGTCTTTCCTCAGGTGGATTTATAGACTAGATTCAGCTTGTAACAGCTTCACTTGAATAACTTGAAACGACCAATTCAGTTTTTCCCAATGAAAAGAAGCGTGCTTTATTCTTTGATTCATGAATTTGTTGGTAAAATGAAATGGGAGGAAAAGAAGACCATTCAGAGCTGTTGCAGGTGATCTCAGAAAACCGATTTACCTCTACACTTGCTTCCTGAAATTCCACACTTGAGAGCTGCAGTCTTTACCTAGAACTCTGGTGAATGAGATGGGTTTGTTCCCAACACTATAATCATTTCAAATATTCTCTTAACGCCTTTCATTTTCAAACTCCATGGACATGTCCCTTGTCTCAGGTGAAGAGCCTTGCCCCTCTCAGGTGTGAGCGGTCTCTGCTGCAGCAGCTGGAAGTGGGGAGATTCCGAACTGCCCTCTAACCTGACGCTGGATTCAATCTTAGCGCCCCTGCTTTCGAGCTGTCATTTTGGACAATTATGCTAACCTCCTCAGGCCCAAGTTTCCTTATCAGTAAAGTGAGGCTAGTAATTGTTACATATATATAGGTAGCTATACCAAGACAGGCTGTAAAGATTAAACTCGACAAAGCATGTATCCGATGTTATCCAATGCCTACCTTGCAAAAAGCATCCAATTCATATGACCTTTGTTGTCATGATTACTGTTTTGTCGTTACTGTCCATAGCATTATCTTATAATGAGTCGCTCATATATATATATATATATATATAAAACACTCTTATGTAATCACTGATTAAATTGCCGTTCTCCCTTAACTATGGGACTGTGTCTTTCCTGACCAGTGTCAAGTGCAGAACCTGGCATAGTGTTAACATCTACTAAGTGTTCTTTGTATTTTGAATAAATGAATGAATTTAATTATGTAGAAGTTTCAGATTAAAGAAACAGACAGTAAAAAGTCAGCCTGTACCTGGGTGTACTTCAAATTTTTTAGCTTTAAACTTGAAAACCCAGTGTCATTTCTCATACATACAATGGCAAACAAAAACTCGTTGAAAGGGAAGTCAGAGTATTGACCCTTGATCATTAGCTTCAAAAATCATCTTCAAACCTGGGGTCAGTGAGAGGAGAATGACAAGACAACAAAGTGGGAGGGGCAATGCAAGAGTCTGGGTCGAGGAGGGGGGCTGCTGATCAGTGGATTGGCACAGGACGTTACATAAACTCAGGATGGGCAGGACTTGGACACGTAGAGGGAGGGACAGGAAAGGGTCTCATGTGGGGTATCCTGCAGGAAGGATGTGAATTCCTCTCAATTTCTGGTTTCGGTTCCCATAGTTCGACTTGATGAAGATGACAAATATTTTAAAATTCATCTCTGTAAAGCTAATACCTCTGCCATTGTATGAGCAGATACCTGAATCATCCCTTTTTTGGACATGGAAGCATCAGGTTGAATGATAATGCACTACCCAGTGTTCTCCTGGGACACAGCTTTAGAATGAGAGCATAGTTTACTTCCAACGCATTTCCGTTTAGTTCATGCAGAATTCATTCCAACATTGTTCAAAATATAGATAGCATGGATTTTATATGACAGAGGCACCTTGGAAGTCACCCAAGAGTTTTTATTCATAGATGGTAGACAAAGTCTTATGTAGCATGCAAGCCCAAAAAGGGACAGAAAGACATGCATTATGATTATCAGGATAAATAGTGAACACTAGAAATAATGACAGAAAGGTTTGATTTTCTTTCTCTTTTTGGGTTGACAGAAAAAAGAAAGTGGAATCAGGATCCCTAATAGGATGATTCCCAGTTTTGGATGCTCCACTTAGCCTAATAGAGCATTCTTAAAAAAAAAAAAAAAATCAAGCAAATAAAAATTCTGTATATTCTAGGCTGCTTAACTCATTTAGTGCAAAGAAATACTCATGCTGAGTTGCCTAAGCGAAGAACAAGGAGTGTCTGGGCACGAGAGGAGGTCTGAGTCACACATAAGGCAAGGTTCGGGTGGAGGCATGCTGTCCCCATTGAAGAGCACAGGCTGCTGTTGGAAGCGTACTCTGTGGTCCCAGTCAGCTGTAGCCCATCAGAAGACACTTTATGTTCTGTGCTGTAGACGCACTTTCACCTGGAACTTTGAGAAGCTGAGAAAGGACGCGCCGGCATCAACACACCACCGCGCTGCACACCGCGAAGCTTTTTCCATCCTGATGGGTCTCTCTGCTAACAAGGGTCAGCAAGCACTCATGGCACATAATGAGAATGCCTGTGTGTTGCTTAAAGCAATTTGACTGGGACATGAGCCATTGTCCAGAAGGGGGTGGCTTGGAAGACTGATGAAAAGATTGTACAAAGTTCCTCAACCTCCAGCCAGGAATTAAACCCAGCTCTAGCCAGCTGGCATCTCAATATGATTACTATTTAGCTAATGGGACATCCAGCACATCAGTTAAGGACAGAACAAATTTTCATTTTGGCTTTGGTACTGCACATTTAAACAGAGTTTTAATAAACTAATGACTTAGTGAGTCTTAAGCCTATACCAGTAGAAAAACACATGGTTTGAAAAGTACATTTATAAGTAAACCAACTAGAACAGGTGAGGAAGAGGGCAATTTTCAAAGGCATCTTTCCTTTTCTACCTTTACCAAAAAAGGTGGCAGGGGTGAGCAGAGAAGAATGTGGGCAATCCTCAGAGAGGCGTAAGGTTTCAAGGATGAAGTGACTTTGGGTTAAAACTCTGCTTTTACTGAATTTATGTACCAACCACTTCTATATGATGGGCCTGCTTTTTCTTCTTTCCTGGAGAGTGCACTCTTGGTACGTACTTCTGTATAATATGGCTTTTCTAAGACTCCTGATGTTGGGCTCTGGTCATTTTTGCTCAGTGACTGCGCTTGGGCCTGTTAATGACCAGAACGAATTTTTATTTAATAGATAATGCAAAGTTAAGAGTCTTTTAGCTCTTAAAGGGAGATGTATGGCAGTTCTATCTCCAGAAAAAAACAGAGTCAATGGAAAAAAGAAACTATGTTGCTTGTGATATGTAAAAGGAAGATGTGGAAAAGAGTAGCTGGTAAGGTTTCCTAGGAAACTGGGGTACAGGGGGATGAGATTTGGGTAAAGTTCCTGGAGATAACTGACAAAAAAGGAGAGATTTAAATTTAGATCCAATTTTGATCTAACTTGGAGAGCCAAGGAACCTCAGAGAAAACGTAATTGGAAGGAGGGAGAAAATAAGATCAAATTAGAAAGAAAAGAGATACAGGTAAAGGAAATTCCTCAATAGCCAGGAGGGAAGGGGACTGCATAACTGGATACCCAGAAAAGAAATAATTCTTCTCCAAATTAACCACGTAGTATGTATTCTTTCTCTCTCCATCTCTCACTTATTGTGTATACACACACACACACACACAAACACGCTCACGAGTGTGCATGCACACCTGTGAGCCACGACAGCTGACCTGACAGGACCAGCTTTCTGAACTTAAGAGAAGCTGAGTGGATGAGAGAACACCATCCCTGAAGCCTTCTCATGTGTGGCAGGTGAGCAAAGGACAACATTTTCAAACCCTCATGGGTTCCCAAGGCTATCTGTAAAGTGTGGAGGAAGGAAACAGTATCTCAGGCCATGCCTCATCTTGCAGGCATTATCGCTAAAATGTAAAAAGACATGTTGTCTTGCCCCAGCAAGGGGCTCTACCCGACGCTAGGCTGCTGTTGAAAGAGGCATTTCATTTGGAAACTTGATAATGGTACTCATTGAAAGCGGTTTCTGCATTGCCTCAGAAAAATGCTTAGAAAGGAATTCAAGGACATTTCTAAGTGTTCTCA
>NC_048227.1:66556335-66675007 GCF_002007445.2 Ailuropoda melanoleuca | reverse complement strand
GCACTTTCACCTGGAACTTTGAGAAGCTGAGAAAGGACGCGCCGGCATCAACACACCACCGCGCTGCACACCGCGAAGCTTTTTCCATCCTGATGGGTCTCTCTGCTAACAAGGGTCAGCAAGCACTCATGGCACATAATGAGAATGCCTGTGTGTTGCTTAAAGCAATTTGACTGGGACATGAGCCATTGTCCAGAAGGGGGTGGCTTGGAAGACTGATGAAAAGATTGTACAAAGTTCCTCAACCTCCAGCCAGGAATTAAACCCAGCTCTAGCCAGCTGGCATCTCAATATGATTACTATTTAGCTAATGGGACATCCAGCACATCAGTTAAGGACAGAACAAATTTTCATTTTGGCTTTGGTACTGCACATTTAAACAGAGTTTTAATAAACTAATGACTTAGTGAGTCTTAATCCTATACCAGTAGAAAAACACATGGTTTGAAAAGTACATTTATAAGTAAACCAACTAGAACAGGTGAGGAAGAGGGCAATTTTCAAAGGCATCTTTCCTTTTCTACCTTTACCAAAAAAGGTGGCAGGGGTGAGCAGAGAAGAATGTGGGCAATCCTCAGAGAGGCGTAAGGTTTCAAGGATGAAGTGACTTTGGGTTAAAACTCTGCTTTTACTGAATTTATGTACCAACCACTTCTATATGATGGGCCTGCTTTTTCTTCTTTCCTGGAGAGTGCACTCTTGGTACGTACTTCTGTATAATATGGCTTTTCTAAGACTCCTGATGTTGGGCTCTGGTCATTTTTGCTCAGTGACTGCGCTTGGGCCTGTTAATGACCAGAACGAATTTTTATTTAATAGATAATGCAAAGTTAAAAGTCTTTTAGCTCTTAAAGGGAGATGTATGGCAGTTCTATCTCCAGAAAAAAACAGAGTCAATGGAAAAAAGAAACTATGTTGCTTGTGATATGTAAAAGGAAGATGTGGAAAAGAGTAGCTGGTAAGGTTTCCTAGGAAACTGGGGTACAGGGGGATGAGATTTGGGTAAAGTTCCTGGAGATAACTGACAAAAAAGGAGAGATTTAAATTTAGATCCAATTTTGATCTAACTTGGAGAGCCAAGGAACCTCAGAGAAAACGTAATTGGAAGGAGGGAGAAAATAAGATCAAATTAGAAAGAAAAGAGATACAGGTAAAGGAAATTCCTCAATAGCCAGGAGGGAAGGGGACTGCATAACTGGATACCCAGAAAAGAAATAATTCTTCTCCAAATTAACCACGTAGTATGTATTCTTTCTCTCTCCATCTCTCACTTATTGTGTATACACACACACACACACACAAACACGCTCACGAGTGTGCATGCACACCTGTGAGCCACGACAGCTGACCTGACAGGACCAGCTTTCTGAACTTAAGAGAAGCTGAGTGGATGAGAGAACACCATCCCTGAAGCCTTCTCATGTGTGGCAGGTGAGCAAAGGACAACATTTTCAAACCCTCATGGGTTCCCAAGGCTATCTGTAAAGTGTGGAGGAAGGAAACAGTATCTCAGGCCATGCCTCATCTTGCAGGCAATCGCTAAAATGTAAAAAGACATGTTGTCTTGCCCCAGCAAGGGGCTCTACCCGACGCTAGGCTGCTGTTGAAAGAGGCATTTCATTTGGAAACTTGATAATGGTACTCATTGAAAGCGGTTTCTGCATTGCCTCAGAAAAATGCTTAGAAAGGAATTCAAGGACATTTCTAAGTGTTCTCATGCATGGCTTTTCACATATACAAAGGAAAACAAAAGATATGTGGCTACAATGATGACTTCCTTTCTTGTTCTTACTCAAGTTTATTCTTTTAAATAGACACCGATGTAATTAAACCTTTCCACATTTTTAACTCTTTAGCAGAAAATACCTAGGAGGGTAGAGGCTGGGAAATTGCAAACTTTGAAGCAGTTGCTTCAAAGGTCAACGCAACTGTGGGTAAGTAGAACAATAAAGGGCAGTGACTAGTCATTCCCAAGGTCAGACGGCACAGGCTGGTAAACGTGAGGTTGAAAAGCTGTGGGGAAGAATTTCCATGCAGGGAGATTGGTCTGGCAATTTCAGCAGCAAGTTATGCCTGGGAAAAATCAGACTTTTAATTAAGTTTGTGAAAACTACCCCGAATGATCTACAATGTGAAATAGTGTATTTTCCCCTATCCTTCCATACTCTGTGATATAAAGTACACACACAAAGGTAAATCAACTGGCATATCTAACCATGATTTCTAGACCGAGAACAGATAAATAAACCCATTCTGTTCCCAACAGAAAACCAGGCTGTGCAGTTCGGGGGTCCTCGATACCACAGTAGTTCAAAGACTCATCAGGGACTAAGTAATGCAAAATGCCAGTTAAGAGTGAATCCCAACTAAATATAATGCTGCCACAGTGGAGTTTTTAAATCCAAATATTATGTGTTGATAAAATTGGCTTTTGTAATGAAAAGGGGAACTCAAGGTCTCTTGGGTTCCCATTTGAGGTGTGAATTGAAGATTGGACCCTTTGGGCAACAACCAATCTGCCAGGTGTCCTGGGGTGGAAGAGAGGGGACAGCTCATCAGGGACAACTATCTCTCAGTAGCTGTGTGTGTCTCAGCGGGTCGTGGACCACACCTTGAGCTTGGGAGTGCAGTGGCGGAGCAGAACCAGGGGAGGCTGGTCCTTGCTGGGCAGGCTGTAAGCCATGGCCTGCTTTGGATTCCGTGAGGAAAGGCTCTCCCCTGGTGCTGATCTATTGCTGCTGGGTCTGAGCCAATTGCTATTCAGGGCAAGGCAACGAGACAGACTCGGCTCCACAGAAATGCCAACATAAACAAGTTGCTGCTTAACGTCCTAATTTTGGCTCAGCACTAAACTAACAAGATCATTTTTATTAGTATTAAGGGTATTAAAAATGCAAAAGTTTGGCTCCTGAGTTGACTGCACTGGAAATAAATTGCCTGGAGAGGCCAGAGCTCTTTCAAATTCTTTAGAACTGCCTTATTGTTGTCCTGTCTCCTACTCTTGCCTCCTTGGATTTCTCCTCATCCTCTTTTCTCCTCATTCCTTTTGTTTGTTTGTTTGTTTTGTTTTAAGAAAAAAGAAAAGGGCTAAAGCTCTCTGGCTAAATACTGCAGTATTTCTTTCTTCTACTTCAGAAGTCATAGCATGGGAAAATACCAAACGTGACCATGGTGCACCATCTACCCACAAACACCCAAATCTGTCATCTTCAGAGACCAACAGTACTGACCTCAATCCCTCCCTCCTTGTTCTTTCTCCAAAGGAGATAGAAAGAAATCCCAAATCCATGCCAATCTCATCAAGACAGAAAATAAATCAATGAGTCCCTCAGTCAAAATGCCAAATGGTCTCTCTATCTCTATCAGCAAACCGACGAATTGCAAAGATCTAAATAGTCGGAGAACAAAGGAGCCAAGCAGCGAACAGGAAGGCCCTGACACTGTCCCAGCACAAGGCTGTGCCCCCCACTGCAATCCCAGTTTGGTTTACGAGGCCTTCTGTTTGATTTGCAAAACCAATTCATCTGGCTGTATCATTTGTGCAGCCAATCACATGCAAGGCCAATAAGGGTTCTTTTACGGGCAAGTATCTTCCCCTGTGAGTAATTTCACACGAGAGTACAGCACCAGGGAGCTAAAAATGGATTTCTGACATTATCTCTTATATGACACACACACATTTTCACTTGGGTTGATGAACTGACAGAACTCCTTAATCATGCAGATTTCTATTCTCTGCAGTCCGGCAGAAGAAGACCAGGACAGCCACGCCAGAAGTGGAAGAAAAGGGGCCTAGTCTGTGGGAGTGTTTAATTACGGGCTCAGTTACAACAAAGGCCATCAGATGGTTCATTTATGTCACCTTTCTGTGCTTGGTTCTTCTTACCACTTGTCAAAAGGGATTACATTTGTGTGTGAGGGACGCTGAGAGTTGCCTTCACTCCCACGTTGGGACTCTTGCATCATCAATCTATTCCTGTTCCATTACAATGGAATCAAGAGGCGGAAATGGGAGTGGCACCACACCCTATTTCCCCCGTGATCCGCTAGGAAAATTTTTGCTTCCCGTTACCGAATTGCTCTGCGAATCTAAAAGTCTTAGTTTCAAAGGGAGGAATATTTCAAGGGTGCCTGGATGGCTCAGTTGGTTAAGCTTCTCGTGATTTCGGCTCAGGTCGTGATCTCAAGGTTGTGGGATCAAGGCCTGCATGAGGCTCCACTCTTAGGGGAGAGTCTGCTTGAGATTCTCTCTCTCCCTCTCCTCTTCCCCTCTCCCCACTCACTCTCGAGCTGGCACACTTTCTCTCTCTCTCTCTCTCAAATAAATAAAATCTTAAAAAACAAAAACTGCTTTTGCAAAGGGAGGAATGTTTCTACTGGGAGACACAACAATGATTCCATTGAACTGAAAGTGAAAACTGCCACTCAGCTGCTTTCCACTCGTGCTTCTCAATTAACAAGGAAGGGAGTTCCTGTCCCAGCATGGGGGAATTGGGCTCCTATTTCATGATGGAGGTAAGGAATAATCTGGAATACAGGAGATCGCCAGGCATTCCTTAGTATGACCATGCCCTGTGATTACAATCGATGGGAAATGTCAACAACCCAATCCAGGCGGAACTACTAATGGCTCACACCCTTTAGGAATGAAGATTGCGTCACCCCACCCCCACCATGCCCCATCCCCCATCCCTCCTAGAGACAGAGTGTATGTGAGACTTTTGATGCGATGCTTGGCACATAGTAAATGTTCAATAAATGTCAGCTATTGTTAGCTTTATATCACAAAGAGTAAATGCTAAGGCACAGAGAGATTTGAAAACTTTCCTTAATAGTTCTTTCTGAAAAGTTCAGCATGAATCAAACTGAACTGCAAATGCATTTATAGAATTGGCAACTTAAAAGAAGAGCACAACAATCGATCCATCTGGAGCGGAAGGCTTTTTTGTCAATGCAAATACCAAACCCCTGGTTTATAGTTTGAACTTATTTTTATGTTGAGTTTCCTTACCATGATGCATAATTATGTAAGTCACAGGAATCCTTGTAAGTTCCTATTCCATTTTACTTTGCTAATTTAGAGCAACCACTCCCTGGCATCATAAGTTATCTTTGAGCATCCACGAGTATATTTAAGTTTAGCAATTCATTTTGCTTCTTCGGTGTGGTAGGCTGAAAAGTGGCCCCCCAAAATACATCCACATCTGAGTACCTGGAATCTTTGAATGTTAATTATTCCATTTGAAAAAGGGTCTTCGCAGATATGATTAAGTTAAACATTTTGAGATGACAGATTGTCCTGGGTAATACAGACTGAATTGTGTCTACCCCACCCCCAAATATGTATTTTGAAGCCATGACCCCCAATGTGTCTTATATTTAGCAATGGGGGCTCCATGGAAGTTATTAAGGTTAAATGGGGTTGTGAAGGTGAATCAGTGTCCTCACGAGACACCAGAGAGCTCTCTCTCCCACATACCCCACATCTTTGTATACACATGGAGAAAAGGTCGAGTGAGGACATAGTCAGAAGGCAGACATCTGCAAGCCAGGAAGAGAGCTCTCACCAGAAACTGACCCCTGCTGGACTCTGATCTGGGGCTTCCAGTCTCCAGGTGTGCGAAATAAATTTCTGCTGGTTAAGCCACCCAGCTTGTGGTATTTTATTACGGTAGCCTGAGCACAGGCTAATATACCTAGGTGCGGTGGGCCTTAAACGCAATCACATGTATCTTAACAGAGGGAGGCCCAGGGAGATGTTAGACACACACAGAAGCAGGGTATGAGAAGATGGAGCAGAGGGAGATTGGAAGAGGCTCCCCTGAAGGACTGAAGTGACAGAGCCATAAGCCAAGGAACGCTGGCAGCCGCAGGGGCTGGAAGAGCTTCCCCGCAGAGACTCTGCATGGAGCATGGCTCTGCTGAAGTCTGGCCTGGTATACGGTACATGCTGGATAGCTAGTTTGTGCAAACATACACTGAATGCCCCTGTTAATCATGATTTTGAAAATGTAGAGATCTTATCCTCCTTCTGTATTCCCATCAGGCAGCACACATAGCATAACGTGTTGTTCAGGGTTCAAGGTCAGGAACTCAGGGGGTGGCCAACCTGGAGTGTCTCCCTTGTAATGAAGAGTGTCCATGGGGCAGGTCTTGATTTTTTGGAAATGCTGGCCAGGCAAGGAGGGGAAAGGCTACCAAGAGTTTCAGGGTTAAGTTGCTATGATCTAAAAACTGGCTGCACGTAGACCCCAGCAGCAGATGCCCCCTGTGCATAAGTAAACCCACATCTTGATTGCTATCTCGGGGTCTTTTCTGTGGTCTCACTGGACCATCACCCACTCTAGGCTTAGAGTCTGCTGGAGTGCCGCTGCATACCCCACAAAACAGATTTTGGACTTCTAGTCCTCAGAACTGTGAGAAAATAAATTTCTGTTGTCTTAAATCACGAAGTCTGTGGTAATCTGTTACAGCAGCCGCATAGAACTAATAGACTCAGCAATGACTCAGTCATTCAGTAACCGAGCTTAACTGTGAGCCGAGACCGTCGTTATCACCTCACTGTCCATCAAGAAACACCAAGTTTCTACTGTTTCATGAGCTGGGGATATACAGTGAAAAATAAGATGGATATAACTCCATTCTTAGATCCCAGTCTGTTGTGGGAGACAGACTGAAAACAGTTGTAGGAATTAATCTATAATATGATTTTGGGAAACACTACGAAGGAAACAAAACAAGCGGCAGGGTGACATGAGAATTTGGTGGAAGCTGCTTACATAGTGAGGGGAAGTGTTCTTTGCAGACGAAGCACTGGGGTGGAGGCAGCCATGGAAGGAGCTGGGAAAGAGCAGTCCAGGCAGAGGGACATCAAAAGAAAAGGTCCCAAGGAGGAAAGGGCACGGCTAGTTCTAGAGCTGGAAGGGCAGCCAACGTCGCTGATGTCTAACACTTAGTAGTGAATCATAGTTGAGTGCCTCCTCTGTACTAGGCACAGTTTAATGGGATTTACACTCTTCACCTTCTTAATAGCTCATGAGGAAGCTACAATTATTTCCCCCCCCTTTTAAAAAAAATTTATTTATCAGAGAGAGAGAAAGGGCTCAAGCAGGGAGGAGCAGCAGACAGAGGGATAAGCAGGCTCCCCATTGAGCAAGGAGCCCGATGCAAGACTCGATCCCAGAACCCTGGGATCGTGACCTGAGCTGAAGGCAGACACTTCACTGACTGAACCACCCAGGCCTCCCAATTTCCCCCTTTCTAAGAGGAAGACAGGGAAACACAGTATGGTGGACAAGTGTCAAGAGTGGAGGTTGGAGCCATAAAAGCGTAGGAACAGTGGGTAGGCCATTAGAGGTGAACATGGCATTTAAATTTTGCCCAAAATGCAATGAGAAAGAAGGGTGTTCAGCAGAAGAGAGTGTAATCTAACTGGTGTTTTAAATGGATCGTTCTGGCTGCTGGTGGGTGATTAATTGTAGAGAGAAATAAGGGGAAGCAGGCAGACCAAGAGACTATTGCAATGGTCTAAATGAGAGAGGATGGTGTTCGGAACTAAGATGATGGCAGTAGAAACAGAAAAGAATACATTTTAGAGAAGGATCGACAGAGAGAAATTAAGACTGGATTTTAATGACTGAAGCTGACTGTTGTGGGGTATGTGATTCTTTTCTAAGCATTTCTCGTGGTGCATTTATTCCCCTATTTTCACATACCATCTCCTTAAACAGAGAGGGTCTACACTTAACATCTTCTACGGTACTAGCATAAAGTGTGTTGTTGTAGATGTAATTCCTGCCAATATTTAATCTATAAAGTTCTCCCATTTCTCCATTGGTTTCCATTCTTGCAACCCGAGAAGTATTCTAAGAAGAGAACCGTATTTAGGAAAGCACAAATAATAACAGTACTACTTAAGTACGATAATCTTGGCAAACAAAGGTACAGACAACTTCCTCCATAGTATTTTCATCTCTTATCATTTGTTTAAAAACCAACCCCTCAGAGAAGTACGAAGGACTATGAAGAACATCTCGGAGCTGAGGTAGCAGGATGTGAGGCAGGATCTGTAGAGTAGAGTACTTAGGGCACGGTCTTGTAGTAACAGCTGACATAGTGCCCAAGGCTGTGACCCTCCACCCAATTCTCTTCCCATCTCCCAATTGCTTCGTTAATGCATTGCAACGTACTAATTCTTTTTGTTCTTCTTCTAAGTAAGAGCAGTCCATATCTGTATTGGATAGGGCAAGGACACAATTTCAATTCAACAGATCTTGGAACAACCTTAATGGATTACTGATGAAGTTGGATGCTGTTCTTTCTTAATTCACAGAATGAACAGTCATCAAGAAATATTATCATGGCTATGGGAGGGGGAAACCTTTGACAAAAAGAAAAATGAGCTCTCCTACAGTCATATTGGAATTCTTTATTTCCGTCTCTCACATGGACCTGGTAATGGCAGAAAAGACAGAAAATGAAATAAATGGATGAGTAATTAATTGTAAAGAATATCATGATGTGACAGATGTCACGGGGAAATCATATTATGGTTTTAATAATTAATCAATTCTTTTTCTAAATAAAAATTTTGGTACCTGATGAATAGTCACCACCTTCGCTTAAATAAGCCTCAAAACTTACCTCCCAATTCCAGAATATCACCATGAAGTTCTGGCATTGGGCCCAGAATTTTGGTTATTCCACAACAAAATCTTACAACATCATCATCACTACATTTCCACAGTCTTGTCTAATCCTCAAAATCCATGGAGTGCTATCAAAAATGTGACATTCAACAAAGTGTTAGTTTCTTATTCCCCCTTTAAATTTTGTACTTGTTACAAAAATAAAATTATCGAATGTCTTAAGACTTAAAAACATTTTGAACTTTGGGTTTGTTACTATTATATAAACATGTTTTTAAAAAATCAGAAATCTAGAGGTGTCCCCCAAATTTGGCGCCATGAACCGACAGAACCATAACCATCTATGACGTCTCTCTCTATAATTTTGAGGGAGATGGGAACGGTGCAGTATCACCAAACTGTAGAGAGGTTGGTCACTTGGAATGTCCTTCTTTACTGTCCAACTAGTTTGTGTGTACAAGGGTCTCTTTTCTCCGGACACGTGATTCTGGGGAAGTTACTTTGATAGCATTACTGTCCTTATCTGGTATCGCTGGTTCTTCTGAGGTGCACCGCATGCATATGGCTTTTGGAAGGCACTCCATGTCTACAGAGGCCTTTGCTGCATCCTGCTCCTGTAAGTGATGACTATAATATCCCTTCCCTTTCTCATCTCCACTCGGGGCTACGGCTTTGCATTGGTGCCCCGCTCATTCCTCTATGTAAAATGAAAACAATAAAGCAATACACTGAAGACATTTCACTGTACTGCATGCCACGGGTATCCTTACCGCACAACTAACAGATCTGGCCTTCCATGCCACCAAGAACTAAAACGGAAGGCTCATGTACCACTTATTCTAAAATGAGGTAGAAATTATTAAAATTAGCTGTGAGAGCAAGTCTGTACACTTGAAGTGAAAAGAGATTTGTAACATTTAGTGTATAGCTTTCAGCAGCTTTATTAATGACACACTTTGCAGAGGAAATGGCTGTTTCCTGGTGCTGAAGATGAGTGAAAAGTTTGCAAGGACAGGGGTAGTTTACATTGGGGGTCAGTCAACTAGCAAATCTGGTAGCTGCCTGGTTTTGTAAAGCTTTATTGGAAGAGAGCTATGCCCGTGGCAGTGCTGAGGAGCCGTGACAGAGGCTGCTTGGCTTGTAAAGCCTGAAATATGTATCATCTGATCTTTTACAGACCAGTTTGCTGACCTCTGTGCATGTAGACACATCAATAATACAAACATAGACATGGAAATATAGTATGGGATCATGACTCAGTTCACAATTTCACTGCGGAATGACTTACGAATAATAAATCTGAATGTTAGATACGATTTCTCCTATGAATAGAATACATTTCTCAGCAAGTTTTCCATCCCTATGGTGAGCTCACTCTCGCACTACCCCACGATACTTTAAGAGCTACTATGACATTGAACTGGTTTTTATAATCTCCATGTTCCCTTAAGATGTTCTCTAAACATCAATTCAACCAGAGAATGAGTGAAATAGTGGCTTACTATACTGGAATCTACACGTTTTTTTCTTACTTTTCAGCTGGTCGCATCAACTTGAGATGTAAAGCGTCCATACCAATCAAAAGCGTTTTTGCTTCTTCCGTGAAAATTCCTAGATAATGTTCAGCCTTGAAAACTGAAGTTTAACCTTTAACGTTTCTTGTAGAGATAAGCCTTTCATTGAATAAATCATTGCCAAACACTTACTGACTTACTACGCCAGGCAACAGTACTAGATACCAGGGACCCAGCAGAGGAGACATGCCCTGCCTCTGTCATCCAGAGCTTACTACTTACTTCTTACATAAGGTCAGTCCTTTTACCTGAAGGTAGAATGGTTAGTACACGAAGGAAAGACCAGTGCAGTCAATAACTGCTGAGACAGACCCCCACAGAGCAACGAGAGGCAGCCACTCTCCTGCACATTTGTGCCTGGTTCCATGCAGCATCAAGAAGGACCCGGATGCGAAAGCGCTAACCAAATTTACATTCAGGATCAACTGAGGACCTTGCTAAATTTGAGGCTCCACAGAGTGGTTTACAATGTATTTATTTTTAAAATAAAATCACATCCCAAAAGAGACTTAAATGAGAGAGACTAAGCATATGACTAAGTTAGTGCTTAGCAATATAATAAGCAAAGAGTTTTAGTTATGTGAAAATAAGGAGGAAAACAGACACAAAGAAGTACTTTCCCTTTGTGCTCGTGCTTGTCCATTAAAACAGAGAATAAACCATTTAGAACCTTCTAATCAGTGTCTGGTTGTAATCAGTCCCATTTTTCAATGGCAGAGATTTGTACCAAGACCTCTTTTTATTTCAGGGGATTGCTAGCTTTACCTACTTTCAAAGTAAAAATAAGTTTATTGTTTTATGATTATAAAAATAATATATGCATATTGTTTCACCAATACATAATTTATGCAACACTTAAAAGTGTGCAGAACATAAGCTATAAGCACTCAAAAGTCTGCCATCTTTAATAATGGCATTATTTATTGAGTGTTCACTATGCTAGACACCCTGCGTGATCTACATTTCTATATTCATTTCTATACAGGGAACCCTGATGGGGCTAGTTACACAGTATCTACTATTATGACCCCCATTTGCTGATAGAGAAATTACAGATGAGAGAAGTTAAGTAACCTTTGCACAAGGCTGTATAGCTGGTAGCATCAGGGGCTCCTGTATCGAATTCGGGGCTGCTGTAAACCTAGGCATAAACTCAGGATTTTTATCTTCACTGACCTCGAACTGACATTTAGCATTTCTTCATTATAAATATAAGCAATGAGCTCCATTAGTATTAGCAGTACCTTAGGCTTTTAGCCAATAGAAATCACATATATTTTCATATCACATTAACAATTGCTGCAGATCTTTCCAGATCTGCACTCATCACTGCTTTGAAATGACAGTAGTTTATCAGGTGTGCTTCTAGATCCTGTGATTTGGATATTACTATATCATCCCATTTAAAAATATTTTGGAAACTTTATTTTAATATAATCAACCTGCTTTGTAATGCTACATATTTTATTTTAGACATTTAAAAACATTGTGAAAGGGATCTCTAGGCTTTACCAGGCCAGCTAAGGGACCCATAGCACAGAAAAGCTAGGGACCTCTTGGTAGAGAGTGAGCTGAAGTTAACACCCGGGTGGTCTGACTCTGGAGCTTGGGCTCAGGCATGTGACAGCTCTGCTATTCGGTCTGCCCTTGGACTCATGTTCATATTTTGGTGAATATACTTTCAGGTCTCTAATTTAGAGAGAGTAGGTTAAGCGGTGATTAGGCAAACTCAGGAAAAAAAATCAAGGAAACATTCTCAGGAACAAAAACCCTTTCCTACTTCCTCATATTCTCAAAGGAGGCAGAGTAGGAGAGGATTGGAATCTACCATTATTTGGGGCTCTTTAGTGAACTGGGGTGGAGCAGTTCAAGGCCACCAAGGAATTGCACCCCTGGGAGTGGGACAGATCATAGACCAAGCTGACCTACAAGTGTAAAGACATCAGAGAGATATTCTCAAACAAAAAGAGCCCAGGCATATGACACTTGTAGGCTCCTTTTGGGAAAACCCCCAAACTACCGAATGATAAAATCCAGTAACTCCAAAGATTGAAAAGGATTGGGGGCAGTGCTCCATTTTTCAAAAAACAAAACAAAACAATAACTATAAAGTTCTGAGAAAAAGAAAATGTAAGCCAGGAAAATTATCCTTTGAATACAAATAAATATAAGAAATGTTTTCAAGGAAGAAAAGACTTGGGAGATAACAGCCCCTATGAACATTTACTGACAGACCCACCACCAGCGCGATGACACTTTTCCAGTGACTATGAAGTCTCCCTTTCTTTAAGGCACTTGACTACCATCTACAGGAAAATATTCCCTAGAGACGGGCCAATTGCACTGTGGACAGCCTGTACAACCACACATGGCTTCCTCACACTACCAGTAGTGATGAAATCCAGCCAAGTAAGAGATAAAGCAAAATAAAGAATTCAGAAAAGAAGAGCCTACATGTCAGGGAAATGGGCTTAAAACCCCTGGCGATTATACTGAAGAAAATTAACTATTAAAATCACTGATAATATAAAAACAGTACAAAGAAGTCAGGAAATGAGGCAGGGACGGTATTACCCTTCAAAGAAGGGAGTGCAAGGAAACTCTTGACACTTTAGAGAGTTGAACACAAGTCTTCCATCCGTGGGAGCCCCTGAAGATGTGCAGAGTTGTGGCTCAGCTTCAGCCTTCGTGTCTAAGCCAACCTTTGTTCTTTATCTCAGCAAGCTGATGCTCTGATTTCTGTGAGCTAGTGTCATTAATATCCTAGTCCACGGGAGACAGACACATACAGGTCTGGTGACAAACACATCCCATGCATTCTCCTGGGAGACAACTATCTGGTTTTTCCTGGCCCCACTCCAGGGCAACCACAAGCCTTTCCATTTGAAACTTCTGCAACTCCTCTAGCTCATTCCATTTTCCCTACAGCTTGTCCTGATGATGTGAGTTCACAATGTTTGTTTGTGATGTAGAGTTTATGAACAGATTTATGTAAAAGGACTTTTGACTTCTGGCCATCATTCTGGACTTGCCTCACAGTTTATCCCCAATTTCTCTAATCCTTCCAATACATCTAGTAAATGGAAATTGCTGATGTGGCAGACTGGCTATTTGCTCACTAAACCTATTTTCTTTTCTTCCTCTACAAACACCTTGACTACATTTCCCAGCCTCCTTTGCAATCAGGTGTGGCCACGTGCTGGAGTTCTGGCCAAAAGAACAAGAAGGAGGTTATGTATACTACTCTAGACATAGCCACAATCTCAACAGACAGCCCTGCAAAGGACTCCAAAGACCTAGCCCAGGGGCTGGCAAATTTTTTCTTGAAGGGCTAGCTAGTGAATATTTTAGGCATGTGGGACATGCGGTCTCTGTCACAACTACTCAATGCTGTTGCTGTAGAGTAATGGCAGCCATGGTTAACATATAAAGAAATGGGCACAGGTGCACTCCAATAAAACTACATTTGCCAAAATAAGGGGCTGTCTTGCAGATCATGGTTTGTTAATCCCTGCCCTCGACGATGGCGGAGCCACAAGGTGGAAGGAGTCTGGGTTTCTGAATGGCTGCACGGGAAGCACTCTCTCCCACCCACAGAAGCTAGCAACACTTACCCTAACTAATTTAGAAAGATAGAGATCTCAAAAGGCACTATCCTGAGTTTCCAGGCAGGGGGAAACCAAGCTCAAACATTCATTGCTCTGTCACCTAGGTATTTCGTGTGAAATGCGCTAGGGCCTCCATGATGCCAATTTCTCCAATTTTCTACTCACCGGTGACAGTTCAAAAAATACAAAAAGAGTCATAAAGACTAAGTATTAATTTGATAATCTCCCATTTATAATCATATTTTAGTACTATAAACTTAAAAACCAGAGCCTTTGAAGATACCATTCTTACAAAAAGAAATACAGCAAGCTGCTTATGAGGGTATTTTTGTAAGGAAGATGTGCACTATTGCATTTAAGCTCATCGGCTGCCACAGGCTGAGGCTGCCTGACCTGGCTTTTCAAGTGCAGTTCCATTACTCAAATTGCTCAGCACCACAGAGGATCAACACGGTTGCCTGGCTCCAGATTCTGATCCACAGCTAATGAAAGATTCCACTTGCTAACGCAATCTCTGCAAACTTTCTGGCATTGGTACTCAGATGTTAAGGATGCTTGACATGGCTGGTCTATTCAAGTTTCAGTGGTTTGGAATCTCAGCCTTTGCATTAATCCACCTGGTGATTTTGGGTGTTCTTGTCATCTTTATTTATAAATGAAAAGTTAAGCACCAAAACACTGCCTGGCACATAGCAGGCATAGAATAAATAAATATTTGCTGAATGAAGTTCTTTTAAAGTTAGTGTATAATCATATGTTATTAAATTATCCCCAGATCCAGGGTTATTAAACTTATCTTGCCAAATCTCTTATAACAACAACAACAACAATAAGAACAACAAAAGCAGTAAGAGAAGCTGGCACATGGGGGATGAAATTTTTAGTGGCTGACAGATGGGGTCAGGGAGGATCACGGGACTCTACACCTGTCCTCTGAGGATGTAATCTGGATTACTAGAATAGGTAGCTGACAGTGTAAGAACCTTTTATGATTATTTGTCAAAAGCAACTCACAGCAATTATAAAAAAATTTTTGGGGGGTATAAAGATGAGGCTAAACCATGCAGCATGTTGTCTAGTGAACACATACAGATGAAATTCTAAATAATTCACATGAATCCCATTGCCCAGAATAGTTGAAGTAGCCTCGTGGGACACATGATTTTGAAATTTCACTCTCCCCTTTCTTGAGCAGTGAATATTTGGATGATAAAAACATTTTCCCAATGTAAGAGTGTATGTGGGTTTTATGGAGCCCTCACGTTCCTAAAATGTTACTTCCGACAAGATCACCTGTGGTTTTAGGCTGCTCAGCATGGGGAACCGTATAAGCCAGTGGCCTTGGGGGAGAGTTTAAAGGGAACCTGGAGAGAACTTACATGTTAACTTCTTCTCTACCAATTTCATGTTTATTTTGATACAGCTACAAAAATAATTGCTAGTTATGAAATTACTCTCAACTTTATTATAGCTATTCTGTGGCCATATTAAGCCTTGAAAAAGTAATAGCAAAATGTGTGAAGTAAGCCATTTTCTATTCTAAATGTCAAGCAAAAGGGACTATTCTGCATATTTACCACTGGATGCTACTTCCCTGAAGAATGTTCAGCATACGATGGTATATTGTAAAAGAATTTATTGGCATTTTATTTTAACAGCCCCCAAATGCTTTGTATTTATGGCTATCACCTAAAAATTCTATTGTAAACAATGAGGGAATCAAGGAATTCAGCTGAAAGTGATGGATATAATATTTTCTAAATCTGTATGCGTGAGACCCAGTTTTGCCTTTTCAAACAAGGAGTAAGAGAAAAACTCACAAAAAATTGTTAAAAGCTACACCTCGTTACAAAATCTTAAAATAAGTTAGTATCCTAAAAATGGAATGAGGCAGGGATTACTAATTCTGAGGCATACATTTAATCAGAGGAATGCATCACGACTGGTCGCCATTTATATATTATTTACTCCCTTCAAAAGCTCCATAAGGCAGGTCTTATCACCTCGAAGTTGGGAAAGAATAAAAAACCAGCTCAAAGTACTTAAAGGGTAAAAAAGAAGCCACACTTTAAATCTAAGCTCTTTTGACTTGGCAGGCTGTGCTCTGCTTGTCCCCCCGGGCTGCTGAATTCATACTTCGCCCAGGAGACAGCCAGTAGCCCTCCTGCCCCAATCCTTTTCCTCCATGCATGACCGAGTGTTCTTTTCGCTAAAGTCACACATGAGCAGGTAACCGGAAAGACTTTAAAAATCAGCCGGGATATTCAACAGAGTGCAGTGTCTGTCTAGGTGGAGAATGTGTCTTCATTGACCAGACGCAGCTTCTAAAGGGCACAGCCACATGTCCCAGCTGGCCCGGCTTGGAGCCACGTACCCTCACTTGTCTTGGTGTAATTATTAATACTCCTCTCGTGGTAGGTGGAGTAATGGCCCCCAAAGGTGTTCACATCCTAATCCCTGGCTCCTATGGATACGTTACTCTATGTGGTAAAAGGGACTCCGCAGAAGTGATTAGATCAAGGAGCTGGTGAGGTTATCCTGGATGATCTGGGTAGGCCCCATATGCTCACACAGGGTCAGGTCTGAAGATGCTATCCTGCTGGCTTTCCAGGTAGAGGAAGGGGCCATGAGCCGAGGACTGCAGGCAGCCCCTAGAAGCTGGAAAGGCCAAGGAAACCGATTCTTGCCTAGAGCCTCCAGAAGTCACACAGCTCTGTTAGCAATTTTAGCCCAGTGAGACTTCTGACCTCCAATGCTGTACGATCAGAAATCTGTGTTGGTGTAAATCACTATGTGGTAATTTGTTTGAGCAGCCATAGGAATCAAATCCTTTCCATTTCAAAAGTGTCCTGTTCGTACAATAAATATAAGGGATAGAGTTCTTAACTGATCGAGCTCTAACCTTGAAAAGCCAACACACCATCAAATTGTAAAGCTCTCATGGAAATCCCTTCTTGAGTTTGGTTTTGGGGGATCTCTGAGGCCCAATAAAACTAATTTCCTATACTTTCTATGGTTTGCTATGGATTTAGTGTTCTGAATTCAATACTGTTGTTGGGTAATAAGAACAGAAATATATCACCACTTCTCAAGTCTTGTAAAAGAGAGTTTGCAAGAACACTACACCGTGCAGGGTGTCTAACACAGAATCCGGTCATTTGCCTCCCTGGGATGTGGGGTTTCATTGTCCAGTCAGCACAACAGTCAGCACAAGAGGCAGAGAAGGTGCAGACAGTGGACTGATGGGTGGGGAAGGGAATAGATTTTTTTCCAAGGGTGGAAAGTGAGAAAAAGCAAATAATCAATATCGGGCAGAAGAGGGTCATTTAATCTTTTAGTTCTGTCTGGGTAAGCAACATCTGTGAGCAAATAGCCCTCCCCTTTCAACTTGCAGATATTTATAACCCAACCAGAAGGTTATTTAAAGACATCATGATGAAGTGAAGGCATAAACTATACGGGCAGACTGTAGTAAAACCAAATGAGATCTCAGAGGTCACTGGTCAATCCTTGGTACTGAAGGGTGAGGCCACACTGTCCCTCTCGAGTTCTTGTCCAGCTTCCTCCAGTGAAAAGGACTCCCAAGACAGTCAATTCCACTTTCGGATGATTAATTGCTAACAAGATATATTTATCTATAATCTTATAATCTTCGCCCTTCAGTCCTAGGTCCACATGCCTACCGCTGCATAATAGAACCATCCAGGAGCCTCTACAAATCTAATGCCCACGCTGTGCTGCAGGCCACATAAACCAGAATCAGCGGCAGCGGGACCCAAGCATCAGTATTTTTAAAACTCTTCAGGTGATTCCAATGTGTGGCCAAGGTTGAGGGCACTGGCTTAAACTCTCTTCCCCCACTACACTCTTCATATAGTTAAAGTCACCCTCACCTGAACCGGATTTTCTCTTTCTTAGGCTGTGACTTTCATCCATCCCCTCAGAGCAGGCAAGTTGAGGCAACTGGCAATCATTACTGGAGAGGGGCATTGTTGGGGACCACCAGGGAAGACTTGGTGGCCTGGGGGCTCATGGCGGGATTGGCCTGGTTCCTTTCATGTTTTAAAAGTACAACCAGATTGATAAATTGGACTTCATCAAAATTAAAAACTTTTATGCTTCCAGGAAAAACGACAAGAAAACAAAAAGCAACCACTGAGTGGGAGAAAATATTTACACATCATCTATCTGATAGGTGTATACTACCCAGCATATATAAAGAAATATTACAACCAAGGATAAAAAAAACAAATAACCAAATTAAAATGGGCAAGAAATTTAAATAGACATTTCTTCAAAGAAGACACATGATAATATAACCACCTTTTCGCCATCCCTAAACACACACACACACACACCCCCCATCCTGTGACATCACCATTCTTGAATTTTGCAAAATTTGCCAAGATTTTTCCATTGATCATAAACTGCTCGTAATGATAAAAGTACCTCCAATAAGCATTATTTAAAAATCAATTTTCTGAGAAGGCCCATCTGGCTGTAGTGGGAAACCTACAAGCCATTCAGACCCACCCTTCTCCCCAGCTCTAGAGCGCCTCCCGTCTCTGGGAAGCCTACGGCCAATTTCAGAGTCAAGCAAGCTGGGTCCCAGGAAAAAAAAAATCCTGGTTTTTCCAAACAATGACTATTTGACTGCAAATTCAAACACTGTTTGGAAGATCCTTTTAGAAAATAGACAAAGAGGAGTTTTTTTTTTTTTAATTTTTAGATTTCAGTTGATTATTTAACTTAATTTTTTGCAGATAATAAATTCTATTGTTCATAAAACAATTGAACACTACAAGGCAGTGTTTATTCAAGAGCTGAGAGGTGAGGAGTCAACTGTAAGTATACTGAGAGTGAAGGGAAAGGAGTAGAGCGTTGTCTCTATTGTAACAGTGGTTACCCTAATAGTCACATATATACTATAAAATTGTACCAATGTGTCATGGTACTTATCTGTATTTTCTGACTTTCTCACAATGACTATGCTTCTAATAAAAGACAACAGACCACTCTGGAAAGCAGTCTGGCAGTTTCTTATAAAACTAAACATATTCTGACCATATGCCCGGCAATTGGACTCTTGGGTGTTTATTTCAGAGCACTGAACACTGTTCACAGAAGAACCTGTACGTAAATGTTCAGCTGCTTTATTTGTAATAGCCCCAAGGAGAGAAAACCCAGACATCCTTCACTGAGGGAATGGTTAAATAAATTGTGGTACATCCGTATCATGGAACAGTGCTCAGCAAGAAAAAGTAATGGGCTCCTGCCATACGAAACAGTCTGGATGAATCTCTAGAGAATTATGCTAAGTGAAAAAAGTCAAACCCAAAGGTTATATACTGTACATACCATTCTTGAAGTGACAAACTTAGAGAAACAGAGAACCGCAGCGAGGTTTGGGCATTATGGAGGCGGGTGAGCGGCGGCAGGTGCGGCTGTGAAAGGCAACATGAACCCTCCTGGGGGTGAAAATGCTTTGTGCGTCCATGGCCTCTGTGCTCATATCCTGATGTTGTGCTACAGTTTTGCAAGATGTTACCAACGGGGTAAACTAGGTAAAGGGCAAATGGGGATCTCTCTGTATTATTTCTTAAAATTGCACGTGAATCTGTTATTATCTTGAAAGTTTAATTTTAAAAAAGACAACAGGAATCAATTTTAACTCGAGTTAAAAAACTCAGGTGTTGAATCCATCCTTGCATTAAAGAAATGTATCTGTTAGATAGTGACACAATATATGTATATAGTGAAACACTGCTTTGAAAAATAAAAACACCCATGACACCTCCGAACTGATGAACACAAGGATTCAATTTTCCGCTAACACAGCCTCCCTTCTGAGGGCATGATGAAGGGTTACTACATAGCTTCCTCTTCAGCAAACTTCCTTATCGTAACTAACTAGTAACCCACAAAGGCCGGGAGGGGAAGATGGGCGGTGGAAGGTTAGGCTGACGCTGGTTCCCGAGGAGAGCCCCGGGTCCAACCAGAAGTCAGTGCAAGAGTAAGGAGAGACAGTCAGACAGGGATGGGCGCTCTTCAGGCGTCCCTCTCAGCTGTCAGAGAGCATGGGCTTCCCAGGGGAGCCTAGTACTGGTGCAGCCTCCCCCAGACACAGACCCCGGTTCTATGGCTCAGAGGTGTCGCCCGTGGATCTGAAGGGTGAGCCCGTCCCCCTGGGGAAAGCAGAATCTCGGGAACGCTGCCACGAGGGACGCCGAGGGCCAGACTGGATCTTGGCTGCTGGGGAAGCACCTGTAGTCCTCAGAACCACACAGTTCAGTCATCTTTCCTTAAGGAGGATTCAAGGGATCTGTCTAGCTCAGGAGCTTATAAAAGCAACCACCGGAATCATGCTGGGACTTGAAGTCACACTTGGGAACGTGCTAGCTGTGGATGCCTGACCGTAGAGAAGAAAAATGACGGCCACCATGTGTCACCGAAGACCAGGGCTCTGGAAAACAGCTGGGTGTGTTACTGCGGGCTTCTCAGGGAGGCTGGTCCTCCTGGCCGAGCGGTGGGGAGAATGGGGGAACGTGCTGTGACTTTACTTTCTGCCCTAGTGAGGACCAGGTTGTGCTCAGGAGACAGAGATGGCACCATCCAGACAAAACCAATTACAAATGATGCATCAAGCCTGTCCAGTCCTACAGTTTCCTTCAGCTGTCATTTTTGCCACCACACTGGGCACAGGGCTCCTTGTCAAAGAGGGACTCGGCACTTTATCCCTGTCTTCTGCCATGGCCAGTTTCTCCACCTCTCGTCTTCCAGATCTGCTTCTGGTTCTCTCTGCTACCCTTGTTTGTGACCTCTTTTCCACCCCTGCCTGCCCTGCTTATTCTGGTTCTTCGCTATGACTCTGGCTTATCCAGTAATATTTCCGATTATTCACTTCCGCTGCTTTGCCTCGGGTCATCTCAAGCGCGTACTCCTTCTAGCTCAGCTTTTCTCAGGGAACCTCCAAACCCGGCTGGACCTGGTTGAAGATGCCCTGCCCACCAAGAGGCCCCATCAGCCGGCCACACCTGTGGGCTGGTGGTGTTAACTGTGGCATCACTGGTGAAGCCCTTGGCTAGAAGTAGTCAGAGTGACATCTCTTTCTTCTGCCTCTTCTTTTCCCTGTCCTAGTTTGGTCTCACCTGGTTTGGACACTTGATACTTGTCCTTCTTCACCCTGGTCATAGTCCCCACTGACCCTCATGTTACAGGACTAGATAAGGAATGGGAAATGGGTCTCTTCTCCTATACCAATCCTAATCAATTGCTAATGTCTGAAGTGAGTGCAGTGTTTCCACGATAGCATCTGACTTCTGTGTGCCACACGGTGTGTCCTGCCTGCCCTGGGTGAGAAGAGACTGCTATCTGAACTACAAATGCTTCACAAGACCTCTGCATTCATTTACCGGGAGCCCTGATCTTTTGGTGAAGAAACAATGTTTCGAGTGCATTAGCGTTTTCCATTCATGTTTGCTATGAAAAGATCTGCAGAACAGAAATGGCAGGAACTGGATCTTTGCTCCAATGAGAGTGTACCCTGCCAGGGCCTTCGGTAGAATCCATTTCGTGGTTCTAGTTTGGGAAGTGTACAAATCTTCCTAGCTTTAGGATGGAAAAAGAGTCGCTTCTGGGGTGAACGGTATCAGAAAAAACTGCGGACCATGATCCAAAAGCCCTTCCCTTATCTTTCCCTTTCAAGTGTCTGCAGTTACTGGTCTCTTGTGACAAAACGTTGCCTCTGTGTTCTGGTGGCGATGTGAATACCCAGATCCGGGGTGGGGGGTGAGCGCACAGAGTCGCACTCCCACTTCCCTACACAAAATCGGGGCGTTCCACCGCAGGGCATTTCCACCTGTATGTGATACTTCCCACCAAGTGTCTCCACAGAGGAGAACCGGCTCCACGTACCTTGTAGTGGAAGAGGAACAACCCGCAGAACAGGCTGTACAGATCGGCTGTGAGCAGGGACAGGTTGACGGAAGTGGCGCTGGTTTTCTTTATGACGACCGGCATGAAGCTGTAGAGACCAAACATGCAGGCGCTAAAGCCAACGTAGAGCAGGCCTGTGGGGAGAGGAAAGAGAGGTGACCTGGCAGCCTCCCCCGGGGCCTCTGAGGACCCCCAGCGCGGGGGAGCCGGGGGGCGCGCCGTTGACCACGCACGCGGGGAGTTTTTCTTCGCTCTGCTAACGGATTTTATTATTGGGCAATATACAGCTAAAACATCACCTGAAAAGTAAAAATCTTCATGCGGAAAATGAACTTTCTGCTTTGCACCACATACGTGATATTTTGCTTCTTCTGGGGAGGAGTGCCTCTTAGTGGCTAGAGTCAGAATATGGGGTCAAGGCTTCCTAATTCTATTTCCAGGGGTGCTGTACTCTACTCTTACTGTCTACGTCTTCTAAAACATTTTTTAAAATCTTTTTTGTTTGCAAAATAGGAACAAAACTACTTGGTTCCATGTATTGTTCACAGTGTTGAATAACTACGTAGTCCTCAAGATGGAAGGCCTGCGTATCACAGAGACGTGGACTAAGTCAGAACGGGAATCCTAACTGGGTGGCCTTGGGCAGACCACTTTGTTCTTCCAGATTTCTGCATCCTGCTCAGTCCTGCACCCCACCAAACAGAGCCCTGCTTCCCCATCACCTTCCCTAGCATACTGCGGGCTCTCCCAGCAGGCTCTGCTGTTTTAGAAGTTGTTAGGTAAATGCTTCATAGACCATCAGACAACTAAGTTTTGTAAAACAGAAAGTTTTTTTTTTTAAAAGTCCTTAAAATGCCATATGGTCAGCCTCTCAGCCTCTAAAATTCTCTCTCATTATAACTAGATATACGATTGTTAATACTAATTCCATAAGTACACAATTTTGTTGGGTCCCAAGCAGGAGTTTCTGGCTGTATGTAGAATTCGGTTCACCTTTTACTAGGTGGTGATACAATTCAAATGTACAAAAATAATGTTCATTCTCTACCTTGAAAGAATAAAGCATAGAATGAGCATAAGTAATATAATTCAGTGGCTCTTTGGGCATTTTAATGTATTAGCAGCATCCAACCTTTCCAAAAGAATCCTTGATTAAATATGTCTGGTATGGGCTGGGGGAAGATTGCTTCATCTGAATCCTGTAAACTAAGGAGGATCTGGTAGGTACTAGACACTTAGTCCCTTTGACTATGAGGACCAGTGATTTCTCTGAAGAGAAATTTGGTTTTCCCATATGAGAAGTATGTAAGGGCATAAATCAACATCCTATACATTTCTGATTCTCAGTTTGAGGAAAGCCCCGTCCAATCTATATGAAAAGATTATTTTGAACATTAAGTAAGCAAACTCAGTACAACAGCCCCCTCTAGTGTGGTGGAAATACCCTAAGAGGAAACTAGAAGAACCCCTAGTCCGTCAAGTACAAGTCCTCTTGCGGATATTCTGTCATAGTAATATCAGATAGCTTCCGACTCTCCATCAGAAGGTTTAATTCCTTAAAAACAGTCAATTTTACTGCAATTGGGTTTCATGCTACTTATAATTCATTTTCCTTTTAACCAAGTTACTAAAAGCGTAATACTAAATAATTTATGATCAATATAGGAAAAGACATAAAATTAATTCAGTATTCCTTCAAAAAAATCTGGGATTAAAAGACTAAGAACAAGCTATAGCCTTAAATTAATCTACTAAAACTCCACTGAAAATCAAACTTGGTCAGAACATAGTCCAGGCACCAGAGCCTTTTTTTAAATTGCATCACTGATTCAGATTAAATACGACTGAGCTAGAAAGTTACAGAATCCTACCTTTCCATCACCTTACCTGGCACACTGTAGACTCTCACATGTGGGATGTGATGTTTTATATTCACTCAATTATTCAACCATGTATTCACTGAGTACCTACTCTACCCTGGGCTAGCAAAGCAATAGAACACAGAATAGAGGAGAACCTTAGAGTTGTTTTAGTGTTAAGAGGGGGAAAAAAAGGTTCATTTTAGGGAATGGCAGGGGTTTGCTTCAGAAAGGGGGACTAACTAAGGCTTCTTTGTGCAAGTGGCATTTACCTTGAATTCTGAAGGACTTAAAGGAGATGGTCAGGGAGGAGCAAAGGCAAGAACATTTTAGGCAGGGAGATTTGCAAATGAAAAACCCTGATGACAGGGCTCATGTGTTCCTGGAGCTGCCAGGGGCCAGGACATCTGTGCAGAATGAACAGAATGAGGCAGTGGAAAGGGATGAGGGTGGAAAATTAGGCAGAGGACGGATTATGCAGGGCCGTGTCGATCTAGGAGGGAAATTGACATCTCTTATTCTAGTTGTAATAGGAAGCCATTGAGGAGCTGGTAGCAGGTGGCTAACACCGGATCCACATCTTTAAACTGGGGCTCTGGCTGCTGTGCTGAGAAGGGACTGGCAGGAGAAATCATGGCAGACCAGCGAGAAGTGCAGTGTCCTAGTCCAGGCAAGAGACGTTGGCGGCTTTGCTCGGGATGGCAGTGGAGATGAAGGAAAGTGGCTGGGTCTGTGGGTGCTCAGCAAGTCCTGGTAATGGACTGGGGCCATCAAGGTGGCCCATGGATTCTCATGAGTTTCTGGTTAGTTTAGAAACTGGGTGAAATATGGTGCCATTTACTGAGATGCAGAGAATTGAGAGGGGAGAGGTTCTCGGGGGAAATAAAAAGCTCTGTGTTGAACATGTTAGTTTTGGACACTTATGCATCACCCAAGAGGATCTGTTCAGTAAGGAGCTGGGTATATAACTAGCGGGCTCAGAGAAGAGGTGACCGTATGACTGGGACGCCACGGAGAGAACGAGATCCGCAGAAGAGTTTTGCTCTACTCATCAGGCGATGTCAGGGTGCTTCAAGCTTAAACACTCTAAACCTATTTTTAAAAACTGCAGAAATTAGCCCAGAAATCAGTTGCATTTCTATAACACGAATAACGAGACTGAAGAAAGAGAAATTAGGGAATCCATCCCATTTACAATAGCACCAAAAACCATACGTTACCTTGGAATTAACTTAACCAGAGACGTAAAGGACCTATATGCTAGAAACTATAGATCACTTTTGAAAGATATTGAGGAAGACATAAAAAGATGGAAAAATATTCCATGCTCATGGATTGGAAGAATTAACATAGTTAAAATGTCCATACTACCCAGAGCAATCTACACTTTCAATGCTATCCCGATCAAAATACCGAGGACATTTTTCAAAGAACTGGAACAAATAGTCCTTAAATTTGTATGGAACCAGAAAAGGCCCCGAATCTCCAAGGAACTGTTGAAAAGGAAAAACAAAGCTGGGGGCATCACAATGCCGGATTTCGAGCTGTACTACAAAGCTGTGATCACAAAGACAGCATGGTACTGGCACAAAAACAGACACATCGACCAATGGAACAGAATAGAGAACCCAGAAATGGACCCTCGGCTCTTTGGGCAACTAATCTTTGATAAAGCAGGAAAAAACATCCGGTGGAAAAAAGACAGTCTCTTCAATAAATGGTGCTGGGAAAATTGGACAGCTACATGCAAAAGAATGAAACTTGACCACTCTCTCACACCATACACAAAAATAAACTCCAAATGGATGAAAGACCTCAATGTGAGACAGGAATCCATCAAAATTCTAGAGGAGAACATAGGCAACAACTTCTATGACATCGGCCAGAGCAACCTTTTTCACGACACATCTCCAAAGGCAAGAGAAATAAAAGATAAAATGAACTTATGGGACTTTATCAGGATAAAGAGCTTCTGCACAGCCAAGGAAACAGTCAAAAAAACTAAGAGACAGCCCACGGAATGGGAGAATATATTTGCAAAGGACACCACAGATAAAGGACTGGTATCCAAGATCTACAAAGAACTTCTCAAACTCAATACACGAGAAACAAATAAACAAATCATAAAATGGGCAGAAGATATGAACAGACACTTTTCCAATGAAGACATACAAATGGCTAACAGACACATGAAAAAATGTTCAAAATCATTAGCCATCAGGGAAATTCAAATCAAAACCACACTGAGATACCACCTTACGCCAGTTAGAATGGCAAAGATAGACAAGGCAAGAAACAACAATTGTTGGAGAGGATGTGGAGAAAGGGGATCCCTCCTACATTGTTGGTGGGAATGCAAGTTGGTACAGCCACTCTGGAAAACAGTGTGGAGGTCCCTTAAAAAGTTAAAAATTGAACTACCCTATGACCCAGCCATTGCACTACTGGGTGTTTACCCCAAAGATACAGACGTAGTAAAGAGAAGGGCCATATGCACCCCAATGTTCATAGCTGCATTGTCCACAATAGCCAAATCATGGAAGGAGCCGAGATGCCCTTCAACAGATGACTGGATTAAGAAGCTGTGGTCCATATATACAATGGAATATTACTCAGCTATCAGAAAGAACGAATTCTCAACATTTGCTGCAACATGGACGGCACTGGAGGAGATAATGCTAAGTGAAATAAGTCAAGCAGAGAAAGACAATTATCATATGATTTCTCTCATCTATGGAACATAAGAACTAGGATGATCGGTAGGGGAAGAAAGGGATAAAGAAAAGGGGGGTAATCAGAAGGGGGAATGAAACATGAGAGACTATGGACTGTGAGAGGCAAACTGAAGACTTCAGAGGGGAGGGGGTGGGGGAATGGGATAGACTGGTGATGGGTAGTAAGGAGGGCACGTATTGCATGGTGCACTGGGTGTTATACGCCTAATGAAGCATCAAACTTTACATCGGAATCTGGGGATGTACTGTATGGTGATTAACATAATATAATAAAAAAAACTGCAGAAATTAAATTTAGGGAGACAGGGATGGAAGATCTACGCTATCCCAGTTCCACTTAGCTAGGTCAACCAACGTGTTTACGTGTGAACGGGCTGTTTTGCGAGCAGAGTTGCAGCCATGTGAGCTCATGATCAGACTGAAGTGGGGACGCAGTGTTGCTGCAATTTGCTGATGTGCTGTTCGGAGGGGGACATGGGCTACTTAGTGGGTGTTCGCAATACATCTGAACACCCAACGTGTTGTCCACACAGGGTTTCCAGTCAATCAATCCACGTGATCAAACAAATGAACTGAATAATTTTTTGACTGACAATTATAGAATGGCTGCAACAAGTCCCTTTAAAGACAAGGTATGTGTATAGCCATTTCTTATTTGCGATGCTTTCTCTCTCACAAAAGACAGCATTTGGTAGCTGTTATCCTCATGCACTAAAGAGATTCAAGCTAAGGAAATAGAATATTATCAGTTCATATCGATTGTGTCCTTGCTACGTGCCATGTACTTCAGATACATTAACTAATATCTACAACCGTAGAACATCTTTACTACTGTTACCCTCTTTATACGGGGAAGGAAACAGGCTAACAGAGTGTATCAGTTAAGAAACAGTCCATAGCACAGGTTCAGTAGAGGGCATTTAATATGGGGCACAAGTCGCAAAGGTGCTTGAGTGGGTGATGGGGGAAAAGGGATGATGAGGCTCCCCAGAGATGAGAATAACAGGAAGCTATTCACACTCCTGGAGCTACAGAGATCCAGGGAGGAGGCCAAGTTCCCAGGGGTCAGAAGCTAAGAAAGCCCAGCAAAGGTACAATCACTCAGAGAGCACTCACCCGTTTCTAGAGACCTGACCCCCAACAAAGAGAAACGGGGAGACATAACCTGGTTTCTTCCTTCCTCCCACCCTCCAATCAGATCGGTTCCCATTGGCCAAATCTGGTCAGAAGCCACCTAACAGGACAGCCTGGGAAGTGGAGTTTGCATGAGTCAGCCTCCGCAATGCAGAGCAGAGGAAGGGTAAGAAACCAATCTGTGACGAAACCGGAGAAACCAGCACACGGAGCTTGAGTAACTAGCCCTGAGGACACAGGCTGTGGGACTTGAAATTCTGAGCACACACCACCAATCTATATTTTAATTATTATGGAGAGAGGCAGGGCTTTGATGGAGCATCCGATGTGATTCTAATGAGCATCTCATTTCATACATAATACATATATGATAAATACATGATGTATGACATGTGATATACATTTAGCTATGATCGATAAGATATACACGTGTATATAGTATGCTGAATATGTTTTATCTCACCCCTTTGGGATCCCGCTGATGTTCTGTCTTTCACTTTCCTTTGGATATACTAGATTTTAAAAACATTATTTTTAATTCTTAGAGATGGCTTCTTGGCACACATGCATCAGGCTAAGTGGCCCAAGGGCCCGAGGTGGGCAGGGCTTGCTCACAGAGCGCGCCTCTGGACCCAGCGCCGCCCCCCCATGGGCAGCTCTACGCCTCCTGCCTCCTCCATGACCTCGCCTCCCCAGGCCTCTGATTCAGCCTCTGTAAAAAGGGTGCGTTCTTAATTATCTTTAAGGTCCTTCCTGCTACTCCATCTTCAGGGAAAGGTCAAATCTCTTATTTTGGCCTTCAGGAGAAAACCAAAACCAAAACCAAAATGAGCATCACCCCCAAGCAGCCGAGAAGAGCCCCCTTGCATACCACGAACCAGTGCTCGCTGACCCACAGCACACTTTTTCTTTGCTTTGACGTTTGGCTCTCACATCAGTTTGTATTTGTTCACACGTCCTTTAACACAATATGGCAAATGGGATAAAGGGAATGTTGAAGCCATGTATTAGATTTCTGACGGTGATTTGAACACACCTGCTCCACAGGACATTTGAGCTCTGTTAGGTCGCACATTTTACTCAAATTTAGCAGTTACATAACCAGACCCAGGCTCTCTGTTGGGTAGGGTAAAACAAAGGAATAAAACGCACAACAATAAAGGTGGTCTTCTTGCTTTGAATTACTCTCTGGATCTTGCAAATGTTATAACGGAATCTGTTTTAAAAAAGCGCCTTCCAAGTGCAGAAAAGATAAAATACATTTATTATCCCACTTGCTCCGTAGGAAAAAAATCTTTTTACTTTGATAAAATGTCAACCATATGAGCTGTCCAAGAGACCGTGTGAGGGGGATTGCTGATGTGGAGACAGGGGAGGGAGAGAAACGCTTTGACAGATGGCGGGAGATGAAGACAGTCTTGGATTTTGGTCTCTTAAGTAAGACGCTGTGAGCTTTCCACCAGACACAGTGCTCAGAGCTCAGCACTCTTGGGTGACTTCCCAAGGAGTGCAGGGATGCTCTCAGAGGACGCTGACTCCCCGGCCTGATATCTCCTTGCGTCTCGGTCCCCAGAGCTAGTATGCCACGTCCCGGTTCCCCAGAAAGACAGAGCAAGGTCAAGCCTAGACCTCCCTCGATTGCCCCACCGCTTCCCTGTTGTCTGTATTTTGAAAGATGAGAGAGGGCGGAACAGGCCGCATCTCCTTTGCTTGCCATTCACTCATTCACTCATTTAGTAAACATTTAACACTGAATGTTATGTGCCCAAACTGAGCTAAACGGTGACCCTGTGTCAGGATGAGATAATGAGGCAGCCCTCCTGTAAAACATCTCAAACCCAACCCTATCAATGCTTTGGAAAGAAAAAGATGACTATCTGGCTCCCTTTCTCACCCATTTCCACCTCATTTCCAACCAGGAATTAAACTGATGGCTCCATAATGTATTCCTTTTATACCGCCTTTCATCGGCGTGGACTACAGGGGATCGACAGTTGAATGGCAGTAAGAGGGTGAAGAGTAAAACTACCTTTTGATGCCACATTTAACTAATACTGAATTAGAACAGAATCTCAGTGGACACGCACATGACATCCGTATCATTAGAGGACAAACTATTTTTTACCATTGTTGTGACTATTAATATGAAATGAGTTTATACCACTGCGTGTGAAGTGTTACCAAGCCCGGGTCACATCTTCTTTCCTGGCTCTGAGAATCCCAAAGGCCAACGCATCTGTAACCTGCGGCTGGTTTCCTTTCCCGGCTGTCTCTCCCCTCCTCCCCGAACCCCTCCTCCAGTGATTTTCATTTAATGGTTAACATTCTGTAGCAAAACTCAAAAGAAAATCAACGGCGGGATTCTGTGACAGACACCAGAGCTGGTCAGCCCTTGAAGTCACTAGCGATAACCCCAGGGAGAGTGATGCATGCATGACTCTGTAGCTGGCCCGGTGCCTTCAGAGGGAACGACATCAGCAGCGAGCTGGCCTTGGACGCTTCCGCTCCGGAGCCGGTAAAGTGGTGCCGGGAAGCTTATGTCATTGCTGTCCTTGCTGGTGGCAGCAGAATTTGACGAAGCTGCCAATCTCATCAAAACTCACATGAGCTGCAGGGGGCTCCAGCAGCCAGCTTCAGTGTGGGCGATCTGGCGTCACCTCGCCTCCGCATTCCCAGTGTGCGCATTTTCCAAGCACCCTCATAAGCCAAGCCCTGTGCTCACTGCTGGCCCCCTGCGTCTTGGTGTAGGCGCTGAAGGGATATCTAGGAAGGTTTTAAATGCCATTTCCTTCTAGGGCTTGCTGTGTGATCATTACAGCAATCACCTAGGATGTTAAATCCTTATCCTAATTTTTTTTTAGAGAAAAGTGATTTTCGAAACAGGTGGAATCTGAGATACCCTGGATGACTATTACCTAGCTCAAAGTGTGTCGGGTATTTTCCACCAAGTCCACTTGGAGATCAATTAACCATTTCTTATGTGCAAAGTGCTCCCTTCTGAAAAGGTTTTTATGAGCTCAAAACGCCCATTACATTGTTTTCTTTCATGCCTTTTTGTTCATTTTCCTCCCTTTACTAAAGTGCCACTTTTTAATGATCACATCAGTTTTGTGTTTCTTGGCTAGAGAAAATTGCTGTCATTTATGTCCCACCACTGCCTCTGGGCCTTTTTTCTTTCTGGTTGGTCTTTAACCTAATAACATACTTCTGTGTCTACACTAATGGCATCTTGACGATGATAATGGGCAGAAGCTCAATTAGGAAACATTATGAATCACACAGTTTAGTCTCTCACCGTGTACAAGAAATCCTAAAATGACAAGGGATTTCATTTTCCTTTGTCTGCCGCGTTCTGAACCCTTTCATGGTTCGTGTCCCACGCCCGCCCACATCACTCTTCAATCATATCCCTCAGGTTTACACAAAACAGCATTTTTAGGTGAGCAAACCCCTTACCTATTTGCCAATCCCAGGGCACCTTTAACAGCTCCTTGTGCTCCATTATGGCTCTGCAAATTCAAAGAAAGCGGATCTGATGAGCAAGAGTATAATGCATCCTACTTCCTTTTTTTTTTCTGTTTCTTTTTTCATTTACCCGATTTATACAAGTCATGAAACAACCAACTGAATTTGAAAAATAACTTTGGGCCAGGGAGAGGGAAGTCGACTTTGGCAGCTGGAGGTTTCTCCCGCAGGTGTGGCGAGCAGCCGTAAGGGTGTGCCGGCCGGCATGATGGCGCTCCAACCCTCCACTGGTCTTTTCACCCAGGAGTCTGCCTGCAGCCTTGATTTCGTCTTGCTTAGATGCATTCTGAAAAGTCTATGGTGAGGAATGGAAAATTTCTGTGCTTGCAGGTTTAATCAGTTTGTGTTTTGTGTTTTTTGTTTTGAAGTCAGTTTTCGGAGTGAGGATTCTCCAGAGCAGGGGTTCTCAAACTTTAAGGTACAACAAAGCCATCTGCAGAGCATGCTGGAACAGTTTCCCGTGCCCCATCCCTAGTAATTCGGGTTCGGCAGATCTGGGTGGGGCCCACAGACGTGCATCTCTGACAAGTTCTCCTGCGGGGCCAGCGTGACACACTGCGTCTCGGAGAGACACACTGCGAGAACCACGGCTCTAGAAGAGGACCAGGAGGGGAAGCTGGCACCGCTCCACCAGAGATCCGTTGGTCGCAGCGCACCCTCAACGTACCCCAGCTGCCACACACAGCCACACGCTACTCCCCTTATTTTGGCCACAGTGGCACTGAGGGGCTCCGTTAGCTCGGACGGACTGTAACGAAAGCAAATGAGTGCTGGGTATCTGATTATATTTTTTGGATTCAAGAATAATAATCCATAAAATGAGCCATCTATCTACAAAATGTTGGTTATGAATAGTTGAACTAGGCGATTTCTTTTCCTCTCACAAAGCTGAAGCACCACACTTAGGAGCTTTAAAATGCCAGCCCACTTTCAAGATGAATCAGAAGTAAAGCCTTTTCAGAGACTCTCCCCATCTCCGTGCCTTGTTTGCTATGGAGCTTTTCCCCTACATCTCGGGATACCAAAATTTGGAGGATCCTTGGAAAGAGCCTGTTGGCAAAACGTGTTTAAGGCGATGCCAAAATATCTCCCATAAATAATTTCAGATGCAGAGCACAATTACAAAGTACCTGCCTTGTAGAAAGGGATTTGGTGAAATTAGAATTCTGTGCTTTGTGGGGAAGGATTTGGTGAAATTAGAATTCTGTGCTTTGTGGGGAAGGATTTGGTGAAATCAGACTGGAGGCTGGACCATCATTCTTCACCCCTTCCATGAAACTAGAACATACAGTCTTTATTGACGGGAACATACGCTTTGTTGGACATTCTGAGGCGCTAGTCAGTGATGATGTCTATGCTCCAGGGAAGGATTATTGCCAAATTAGTGTTTGGGACTTTCTGGTGAATGTCTGTGTTTCATCTTCATCTGTTTAAGGAAAAGAGGAACACCAAACTTCTAAGAGAAGAATTTGAAATATGGTTCCTTTGGCAAATCCATGGGCAATGAAAGAGCAAGCTTATGGAAGGACAAACCTATACCGTAAGCTTCCTAGTAGAGTCGTCACTAGGAAACAGGTGTCCCTTTTTGGAAGTGCATCAGATCATGGCATTTACACTTTGTTATTCTACTTCTCTAAGTAAAACCACTGGCTGTTTCGGGAGAATCAATGTGCTTCACTGTTTTCTTGTAAATTGTGTTCAGAGTCCACTAAGTGGTTTTCTAATAATTGATAATAGCTTCTTTAGCTTTGAAGAAGTTTACTAAGAAAGATATTGAGTTTTCACATTTCATGGAGGAGGTTAGTGAAAGGTTTCCAGCCTTGATTTTTATAAAATAAAATGACAAACTGTACCCTAATGAAAATAATTAGAGTAAGCCCTACAAGTCTCTACTGTCTGAATTTCTTATTATTTTTTACTCACAATTGAATTCCACTGAAAAAAGCCCCGAAGAGTCCAATCATCCCCAGAAATTCCACTCGACTCAGGGTTCGGATGATGTATTCTTCCCAGACGTTGGAGATTCCGTATAATGTGGCTCCTCCTAAGACCAGAAGGTCCCCTACCAGCTTATTTTCCCCTAGGAACCAAAAACACAAATGCAGCTCCATTAAAATTTTCTTAATGAGAATCTGGCACCAGCAAATTGAACTTCCTTTGTCTATTCTATTACGATGCTTTACAGAAGTCCGGTAATTTGCCAACTGAGATCTAGTAAAGTTTGTTTATCTGCGCTCCAGATAGGTTCTGGTATAAAAAGGTTGCCTGTGTCTGCCCAACCAGAACTCTTCCTTTACCCAAAAAAGGGACCCGTTGCTTCTAGGTTGCACCATTTCTACAAAGCCCCGTGTCTTCTGTCTATATATATGTCTAGGAATACATGCTAATACATGTACATGTTATATTTGGTATATTTCCAACAGCTTAGTGGATGTGCTGTAGAACAGAGTCAGTCTGAATTTCCACCCTCTGCTATACAGGGAGAGAAGCTATAACAGAAGTAGACTCTGTTTTGACTATGGGCAAAATGTGCCCTTGCTTAGAAAATGAGAGCGAAAGGGATCATGGGTTGAAACTTTCAACTCCCCTAAAGTAAGTAATATAAGAGTGAAAGTACAGGTAATTGATTATTACATTAATATTTCCTTTTATTTTCATAAAAATATTATTTGTTTTAAAATCAATTTTGGTTGGTTTGAATTCGTCCAATTTTTAATAGGTGCTGTACCAGCTATTTCCTATAACTAGGCAAATTCCACTGCAGGCAGTGTGAAGCCAGGGAGGGAGAGTGGAAGTTAGCAGCCCATGCCGGCTTGTACCCAAGCAGTCTCCAGCTCTGCCTGTACAGGTTAGCACATGGGAGCATGGCCGGCATGAAGCTCTGGGGCACAAGAGAGGCCAGATGTGAAAGGTGCTCTCTCCAGCATGATTCTAGGGGAGGGGCTCACACCTTGGGGTAGCCTTGGATTCCCATATTGGCTGGAACAATCTAAAATGGGGGAACCAGATTCTCAGCATTCGTTTGGGAGCACTGAGCATTCTCTAGGCAATGACTTCACATGAAAGAATCTGGGCGGGGCTTGGGGAAAGACCTCTTCATTCATGCCTCTGTGGTCCCTTGGGAGATTCCACATTGACAGGTGCCCCTTGAACAATGCAGGGGTTAGGGGTGCTGACCCCCGTGTAGTCAAAAATCTGCATATAAATTTTGACTCCCCAAAGACTCAACTACTAATAGCCTACCAATAATATAGAAGAAGTCTTACCAATAATATAAACATTTAACACATGTTTCGTATGTTATGTGTATTATATACAATAGAGTAAGCTAGTGAAAAGAAAATGTTAAGAAAATCAAGAGGATGAGAAAATACATTTACAGTACCGTACTGTATTAATTGAAAAACAAATCCATGTATAAGTGGGCCCTTGCATTTCAAAGGCATGCTGTTCAAGGGTCAACTATACTCTAAAGGAGTCACTTTTCCCAAAGCAAATTCCCACTCCTGGTAAGAATCAGGAAGAGAAGAGACCCTGAAAGGCAGGAGAGCTTGCTGGAGTCAGCCTCCTGGGAAAACCACTACTTACCACTAGATCAAGAAATCAGTGGTGAACTACACTATTCTGGAGTGCTGAAAGACTATTAATATAATTTATGAAAATGAACCCATCCCATTGAATATTTTTGAGTTTTTAATGTGACCAACTGCCTTGTTTTCCTGGGCCTCTCCTGGTTTTAGCACCAAATCCCCTCATCTGAGGAAACCCCTTCATACTGAGCAATCTGGGACAGTCATTTCTCCTGATTCACTGCAGTAGAACAGCTGCACATTTCTTATAAGGGTCACAATTATAGAAAAATTAGTATCAAGTGGTGCAGCAGAAAAAATACTGGCTAGATTCACAACTAGGCCACACCGTTTAGTATTGGTGTGTCGTCGCACACGCTTCTGATCTCCCTTAGCCTGATTTCTTCAGCTGCAAAAGTGAGAATAAGAAAACTTTCTTTGCATAGTTAGGAGGATTAAATGAGATGACGCATGGGAAAGTGCCTGGCACCAAAAAAATGGTCACTCTTTTTTTTTTTTTTTTTTGGATTGTGTTTAATTAAAATGTTCCTCCTTGAAAATGTTTTCTCTTCCTTGAAATAACTATAAAATTATGTCTAATAATAAGAAAAAATGTTGTTTTAGGTATCTAACATCCTTAATAAACAAACTATAAGATGCAATAAATGTATTATAGTAGAAAAATGATATTTTGGAGAGCAAGAAATATATTTCTTTGAGACGTCTCCTTCAGCAAGGCTTAAATCAAAATAAGGAAGAAACGTTCTAACGAGAATTAGAGCAATTACTTTAATTATAATGAAGTGAGAGTAACTTTGAACAGGCCATTATCACTGTGCTTGAGGAAAGAATTTTCAAAATCCCAAGCTAAGGTGAACCATGGCTTAAGCAATGTAAAAAGGATCAAGTCAGACGAACTCTTTTCCTACGAAAAGCTCTTGATAGGGTGATGACAATTTATATTGAGTTGAATGCCTGACTGAAGTTCTGGTGAGTGACTAAGTAATAACAATGAACCAATTCTACCCTAAAGGTAAAAACAAATGGAATATTTTGCATAATGATGCATGCCAATTTTAAGATCATGTTGTCCTTAAAACCGGAGTGGTTTTTTTTCTTTTTTTCAAAACATTTTATATGACAGCTTAAATTGCTGCCTTATTTATTTTGTAACATAAGCCCTTGGATCCTCTGGGCTGCCTTTCGAACATCATACCATGTACCTGGGCACCGTCACTGCAGCATGGAAGGTACTCCATGATGATAAATTTTAATTGTTAACACAAAGACTTCATAGGTCACAAAAAGGATGGTGCTGTGAGTCTTAAACAGATAAAATCCACTCTAGTATGTTTGAGCTACTCTGCATTGTTTTTTTAAAATTACTACTTTTGGAAGACCCTCAGATGGACTTATTTCTTGTCTTGAAATAGTATTACTCCTCTCCTAATACTGCACTTGAAATTAAAAAAACATTTTTCCCCCCACGAGTAGTGAATAGAGTCTAGTAAAATCAGTTCAACTTAGCTTAACATTCTGGGCTTAAACATTCAGATTATCAGGGCAATTGTCTTCCTTGACTAGGAAATGCAAGACGAAGGCTGGCGGTCAATGGCTAAGGCTCAGCAAAGCAGAATTTTCATTAATAAGGGCACATGCTTCTGCTTAGTCTATGTTTACATCTTTCAAGTAAAGCTGAGAAAGTGTAATTAAATTATGACTTTAGAACCACTAGGGTTTGTGTCAGACAAAAAAATTATCTGATTGGTCAAAGATCAGGATCACTATGGGTATAGAGCGTAAAACTGGCCCTTTCATATAACATCTACTGATATCCCATGGAACCAGTGTTTCACAGAAGAAAATCTGGGAGAAGCTGGTGTGTGTATTTTCAGCCTGTCTATTGAGGTAGGGTTGATTATGTTGTGTAGGCAGTGGGTTTGTGAGGGCCGAGGCTGTCTCTCTTTTGCTCCATGTTGTACTTTAGCTCCCAGAGACGTGGAAGATGGAAGGAAGCCTGCCCCAGAGTCCAAGAGCCTTGGGTTCTAGTCTAGACCCTGTTTTTGTAGCTCTGTGACCTTGGGAACTCGCTTGGCTTCCCTCTATCTTAGTGTTCTTGTGGGTCACATATAAAGTTGCCAAACAAGGTCTGTTTCAGCTCTAGTGTTCTACAAAGCAACTTAAAAAGATAAATTATATTTATTTCAGGTACTTCCTACAACCTTCCTACAACCTAGTCTTATTATGAGAAATGTCCCAATTTTGACTATCATCTAATCCCCTAGAAGGAAGGTCAAGTCCAAGAACTATAGAAATAGGAATACTTTCTATTCCATTCTTGATGTTAACAAAGGAGATCATGTTTTCTGTTCCCCAAAACCTTATGTAGCATAAGAATTTTTGTACATTTTAGAAAACTGCAAGGCCTACAAAAGGATCCTCTGGAAACCTCCCTGAATCAGGGATCCCCATCAGATTCATAGCAATTGGATGAGTAAATCTTGAAGCTTTACTTTGCAGGTCTACAAGCTGTGATTGATAACCACGAATCCTTCCCACCAAAAAGATAAACAAACAAAAAAACCATGCACAAGGAGACTAAACTTAGCTCCACCCCAATAAAAATATTAAGTATTCCCAATCTAGTCTTCAAACTTCAAATATCCACTCTTAGCTTATATACCAACCTCCACCCAGTGGTTTTGAAACCTCAGTCTTTCTCTGACTTGAGAAAAGAAGAGTTGGAGAGGGAGGGTGGGTGTGGGGAAGGCCCCTGCAGCTCAGGAGAGGACCACTGACTCCATGTCTAACCAGCCTGTGTGGGCCAGGCAGCAGTGGCCTCCAAAATATCCTCCAAATGGGTCCTGAGCCTCCGTTTCAAACACCGTCTGAATGTTTCTGAATACACGTAGGAAGGACGGAAAATTTGTGTTTTGCCTCCTTCATTCACTCAAGAAACATGGATTAAGCACCTCCCATGTGCCACAGGAACAAACATGACTAAGACACAGACACTGGGAAGACCGGTTCCCTGTTTCTACCCCACCGTGAACACGTCCCTGTCTTGCCCTGGCCTCACACACACAGGCACGTCATGTGGTGAACACATAGGGACTCACCTGCTCCCTGATGCCTTCCCACAAGGACATCCGCTCCTGCCATGCAGCCCATTCCCAGGATGCAGACCACAATGCCAAGGAAATGCACAGCCTTGTACCGGATCAGCAGGAAGAACCAGGAGAGCAAAATCACCACCGGGATCACAAAGCAGTCCAAGAGCTACAGGGGAGGAGGGAGATAAACAACAACAGGAGGTTCAGGGGGAAGCTTCCCACGTAATAAAGAAAAATCACTTAGCCCTGTAGGGAAGGTATTTCCTCTGAAACTGAGTTTCTGTGCAGACCCAGAACAGATTCAGTTAAAGAGACTCAGAAATAAGCACAACCTAACATTTACTTAAACATCTCCCAAGCTTTGAGGGGAAGGGCAGAAGGCCAATGGATAAGACAGGCTGGTGGAGAAGAGTCTCCTGCCCTGACTGGGTCGGGGCAGCTCTGCCTCCTGTCTTCCTCAGTGCCCAGACTCCCCAAAACGCCTCACGTGAGGGGAGAACACACTGAGCCATTTTAGATGGTTCCACTATTGAAGGAGTAGATCTGGGGATGGGAGGTGAGGAGGCAGAGCTTGCCATCTGGACTAAACTGACATCCTATCTTACCTGGAATAACCCTTTCCCTCCTGCCTCAGGGTCTTCAATCATGCATCCCCCTCCATCTGGAATGCCCCACCTGAACTCCTGAACTCTTTTTTTTTTTTTTTAAGATTTTATTTATTTATTTGACAGAGACAGAGACAGCCAGCGAGAGAGGGAACACAAGCAGGGGGAGTGGGAGAGGAAGAAGCAGGCTCATATCGGAAGAGCCTGATGTGGGGCTTGATCCCATAACGCCAGGATCATGCCCTGAGCCAAAGGCAGGCGCTTAACCGCTGTGCCACCCAGGCGCCCCTGAACTCCTGAACTCTTGCCTCCTTTTCCTTCAGGCCTGCACTTAGATACTGCCTTCTCAAGGAAGCCTCTTGGGTTCCCAGGCTAGGCAGGTCCATCAACGCTTTCCTGGTGTCTTGTGTCCTTTATAGTGTTAATTGCAACAATATGTAACGAGTACAGAATTATTGGCACCATGTCTGACTTCCCCATGTGTCCAGAGGTCTATGAGAGGAGGCCTACATTCTTGGTACCCAGACCCTGCTGTGTTCATGAGAAGGATCCCAATGATAGTGACTGAACAAGTACATATAGGATTTTTAATGATTAATAACATCCAAGATTCGTTAAAGGATGAAAAATGTTTGTTTATTTGCAAAGCATGCCTGACCATCAGCATGACTCTTGCACCGTAAAAAGCACACAGAATCCCCTCTATCCCAAAAGGTTTTTGTGACCTGGCAGACTCTCACGCTTCTCTGTGCCTTGGTCTCCTTTGCAACACAAGCAATCGGAATTGTAAGCTTTCCCCGGGGATGCTGTGAGACAACAGGTGATGAAGGGCCCTGTGAATGCTGAGTAATAGCACACTGGCTGGGGTCTGAGTCTAGAGGTCACAGCACTCCCGGAGGGACTATGTATTGGGTGGTGGGTGCTAGGATTCCACGATAGCACACGGTTGCTCACTGCACAGTTAATTAGCAAGTTAATGATCCTACTTGACATGGTAAAATGCTCTAACACAGTTAGTACAACTGGCTTCAAATGCCATTTAAGTATATTAGGAAATTTGAGTTTGCCAGTGAAAATTATTCACTGGACAAAAAACAGTTGGTGTTTTGTTTTAAAAATTAGAAATGATTTGAATCAATAGTTGTAATATTTAGCTACATGCTCCACAATTTGAATTTCATTGTCTAGCCAGAAGCCCTTGGTCAGTGGAGCCAAAGTCTTCCGTTCCTGAATTATTAAAGGCAAACCAGGCCATCATTCAAACTTTGGGGAGGACTGAGCGAGCCTTTTGGGTTCTCAATGTCGTTAGAAACCCCAAAGTACTGGATGAGTCCTGGGATCTATTCCTTTAATGGGTTGAGCTGAAAAATCCTTATTTGTACATGTCAGGTGGTCCTATGTGTGAGGAAGACCTTTAAAAGGAAGGGGAAAGGATAAAGGAGGAAACAATTCAAACCAGGGTTTCTGGAATATTCAGCTAGGGAAGCTTGGTGCCCAGCACACAGTAGGGGATCAATAATGGGTGGTTGAATGAATTAATGAAGGGACAGATAATTGACTTGGTATCAACTGACTGTAGGAAGGGATGTTAGGGCTAATTCAGGCTGCTGCTGGCATTTTGGATGGGGCAGTGCATTATGCAGGATTGCCCCATGCTCTCTGCAGGGCATTTAGCATCGCTGGGCACTGGACACTAAAAAAAAAAAAAAATGCTCATATACATTTACAACTGCCCCTCAGTTTAGAATCAACTAGATTCCCCCACTCCCTTTATTTAAAAGCTGGAAACTCAGAAGTTTCAAGAGATGAAGTGATATGCCCAAGGTCACTCAAACTGTCGGTATCCATGGGACTTCTGCCATGGTTTTTTTTTTTAAACAACATTTTAATGAAGGTCAAGGACAAGGAATTGCCACAGGTAGAGGTCTCATCACTGGATCTGTAACTACAGAAGAAAATAAACATTTGGGAGCTTCTGTTAGTAAACAAGCTATTACTTTTTAGTGATTTTTTGGCTCCAGCCTTTTCCCTGTAGTCATATAGCATGAAACATACTGACAAAATAATTTTCCAATAGTTTTCTGGTGGCTTAACTCCGTAGCACAGTGGTTGTTGGAGTAATAAAAGAGAGAAGCATGATAACTGATGCCCACAACTGGGACTGTTAAAAAAAGACAAAGAATGAAAACCCTTCCGATTCGGTCATTAATCTTTAGTAGATTTACCTTTTTTTACATACATTTCTATATCCAAAAAGAAATGTCAACACCAAAAAATAAACAAATGAATGCTATTTCATAATTATCTTCCCCCCTTTTCTCTTTATTTTTAAAGGTTTTTACTTAAATTCCAGTTAGTTAACATACAGTATAATATTAGTTTCAGGTGGACAATATACTGATTCCACACTTCCAGACAACACCCAGAGCTCATCACAGCAAGTACACTCCTTAATCCGCAACACCCACTTAACCCATCAACCCACCAACCTCCCCTCTGGAAACCATCAGTTTGCTCTCTATAGTTAAGAGTCAGTTTCTTGGTTTGCCCCCCTCTCTCTTTTTTCCCTTTGCTCATTTGTTTCATTTCTTAAATTCCACATATGAGTGAAATCATATGGTATTTGTCTTTCTCTGACTGACCTATTTCGCTTAGCATTATACTCTCTAGCTCCAACCATCTCATTGCAAATGGCAAGATTTCATCCTTTTTTTTTTTTTTAAAATTTTATTTATTTATTTGACAGAGATAGAGACAGACAGTGAGAGAGGGAACACAAGCAGGGAGAGTAGGAGAGGAAGAAGCAGGCTCCCAGCGGAAGAGCCCGACGTGGGGCTCGATCCCAGAACGCCAGGATCACGCCCTGAGCTGAAGGCAGACGCTTAACGACTGAGCCACCCAGGTGCCCCAAGATTTCATCCTTCTTATGCTCCCCAAAATCTCAAAGAACATTAAGAATACTGTGGAAAGAAAAGTGTTCATTACAAACTTAGATTTACATCTTTTTTATCCTAAAGATTTAAACTGATTCTTCCACATAATTAGTCTTCAGATGCTACCTGCCAGAGACGGCTACGATCGCAAGTTGTCTGACTTTACTGAGGGAGGCACTGAGGCGTATCACGCTCAGTGGCTGGGGCACAGTCTCTGAAGCCAAGGCGATGGCTCCAGGATTTAAACTTGGTAGCTTTAAATAACATTTATGGTAGGTTATACAAGTTATTTATAGTTTGTATTCCTATATAGTTTGTGGAGTTTGTATTTATTTATTATAAATTTATAGTTTATATATTTATATGTTATTTAAATATGAATGATAGTTTGCAACATTATTTTTACTTTATTTCCAAAAATAGCACTTCAAAGGAGCCATGACTATACCCATTTCATGGGTAAGGAAACTGAGCCTCCAAGTTAGTGCCAGAGTTGGGGCTAAAATACTATTATCTGGACTCCTAGACTTCACAGAGTTCAAGTGTGCTTCCAAAAGTTATTTAATAATAACTAAGAAAGTCTGTGTTGACATTGCTTTTAGGACAACAAAAGTCAACATTATATAACATTATATATTTTTTTAAAGTACACATTGGAGGATCACGGCATCATTTAACTTTTTCTCCTCTCTCTCCCTCCGTCTTTTTAGCTTCAGCCAATCTCTTACCACTGGATCTTTCCCTGCAGTCTTCAATCACACTTGGTTATGCTCTCTCCTAAACACACGAACACACCCCCCCAATGCCCCTCTCTTTATCAATACCCACTCAAGCTTCTCTCTTCCTTTCTATGCTAGCTCCATTTGCCAACACTCCCCAGACCAACTCTATCTGGATTCAGACACACTCAATCTGGTTTTCATGCTCACTTGTAAGTCCCACCTATCCTCTAACATGGTCACTCCTCTTTCACTGTATTTTCCTCCACCGTCTCACTTAGAATGTGGGAGTTAGTAGATGCCCAGTAAACGCTTGCTGAATAAAAAAATTAACTTTTTTGGCCTTACTCTGTCTCTAATTCTGCTGCTCCCATGACTTTCTTGCTTGTCATTCCACTAATTTTATTTAACGTATTTCTTGTACAAAATACAAATTTTATCCCTTCAACTTTACTTGATGTGTGTCTATGTCTTTATCCGTGTGTATATTTAGTTGATATGTGTCTATGTCTCTACAACGTCTTCGTGGGTAAACTTAAGTGGCAGAACTCAGAGCCACTACAGAACCTGACTAGTTGAGGCCAATTACACTTGGATGATTACGATGATACATTTCTGGCTTACACAGAATTTCATTGTACAATCACCAGCATGTTAATGTGTTATGATGATTAAATGCAATTGTGCTACATGACTCTCAAAATTAGTGCAAAATTATTAAATAAGGAAAATAATATAAATCCTGTCCCCCTGACATATCTCATAACCATGCAGAGAGCAACAACCTCACTTGTGGTGTGATACCACAGTAGCCTGCCGATATCACACTTACCATGGGATTACTGCATCCTCTCTCTCTCTCTCTCTCTCTCTCTGTCTGGTTCTAACTCACCTTCATGCAGTGGGTACTGCCAATAAAACATTTACACAAGAGGCCTCCTTAGGTACTGGATGATGAAGAAAGTCCGTTCTATTAGACTGAATCCAGAAAAATGTGTTTAAGGCAAAATGGCCCAGTATCTCCTACATTTGTTCTTGGATTTGGGGTAATATTAAACGGAGCCTTTTGGGGCAAATCCATATCTTTGTCCAAACTCTTACACAACTTCAAATGAAATTTTAGAATTTAGATATCTGCATTTATTATAGTTGCTAGAAAATATCAGTTGGAGATAAGTTATACTTTTTAAAAAGAGCACAGTGACATTGATTTCAGATAAATATGGTATTTTTGTTTGTTTTTAAAAGATTTATTTATTTAAGAGAGAGAGAGAGTGGTGCATATGAGTTGCGGGAGGGGCAGAGGGAGAGGGAGAGAGAATCCTCAAGCAGACTTCCCGCTGAGCACAGAGCCTGATGTGGGACTCAACCTCATGACTGTGAGATCATGACCTGAGTTGAAATCAAGAGTTGGCTCATCAAACGACTGAGACACCTGGGTGCTCCTAGTATTTTTGTTTGTTTTAATCAAAACAGAAAATGTAGACAGTCACACAGCACTTAAAGTAAAGGGTACATTTTAGGTTATTGTTAAATTTTTTCTTTTAGTTCTACAGTTTCACAAAATTAATCCAAAGAATAAACAAAGTTCATTTTATTTTAAAGAAGAATCAGTAGCTTTGCCTGGAGGTACAGCAAAAGACCAGTAGGCTACTTCTTTCCATAAGGAGTGATTTCTTCTAAAAGATCAAATTTGCGACTTAGATTTTATCCCTTTCAAAGAGTTACTTTAGTTTATGAAAAGGAACAAATACCAGAGCATCATAAGGGTCATAAAGGTAGCCTGTCGTGCTATTTTATGTTTGTGTGCTTCCAAGCTTTGTAATGTGACGAAAATGACAAAGTGGTGTATGTAACCTGGCTGGGAGAACTGCTCTGCAAATCAAAAACAGGCGTCTCAGGAAATCTCCCTAGCATTTCCATTTTGTTCTTACAGACTTAAAGACTTGACATGGCTTGTCCTTCAGCTCCAGCTTATGGGCCTTAAATATCTTCAGAAAAACGGAGTCAGTCTGATAAAATGTCTATATTTAGAGGCTGTCTGTTGTGGCTAAAAAGCTACGTGTACTGTTTTCTTTAATGTTGCATATTTAAGGTTCCCATCACTTACTTCTGCTCTCCTCCAGATTCTACCTGGCAGAAAATAATAGCTTGACTCATTCGGATTGGCTATTTTTGTAGGTCAAATTGGTTGAATATTGACAATTTCATTTGGTCACCTAAGAGACCCAAAGAACCAAACGGAGATCAGATGCCAGCTGTATTAACATTAGATCTGGTCTGCAGAAGACAGTGTTGCCTCCTATTTCCCACTTCAATTTTAACTTAGCCTAATCTTTCTTAGGCAGATATACTGAGGAAAATGGCCATCAAGCTGAGGCCTCTGTCTCAGGGGTCCTTCTAGCAAGGGACAGTCCTTACCAATCCACAAAGCAGGCAGAAATGAAAACATTTGGATGACAGTTTTTTCCTCCTTTTTCTTTCCTATTGAGACATAACAACCCCACCAAGGGGTAAAGTTCCCTATTGGATATTGAATTAGCTACTTCCTCTTTGGGGTGAAGTAAGAAGGGATGGAGAAAAAGGAGAGTTTTCTTCCATTCTGTCAGTGTTTGGAAGGGAATGGACGTCCCCCTGGGCCTGGGTGGTATCATGGGGAAAACAGGAGTTCCTCCATCTTCCTTCCATACCATGTTTGGTTTGGCTGACATCTTTGTTCACATAAATTTTCATTCCTTGATCAAAGATCTACATATCATAATATCAGTCAGAAAAATCTCTGGAAGGAGAAAATCAGAATCCGTAAGCATGAAACATTAACAACGGTCATCTTTGGAAAGATAACTGAATTGTCACAACCCCACTGCCCAAATTCTCTGTGGTTTCCAAATTTCCTCTCTTGAGTATATACTGCTTTCAAAATATATACAACAACACATGTTATGAGAGTGTAAAAAACCTACAAGAGTCAGATCAGTCTTTCTCAAGGGAAGCAGATGGTTTGTAAAAAAATTAAAACAAAACACAAAACCCGCTACCCAACTGCTCCCATTCCAGTAGAGCATAATGAGGAGGTGATCTCATCCCTCTTTCTAATTGTCTGCCAAAAAGAGACTCCTCCGCCAGCCTTCCCCTCCTCATTAGTGCTCCCCTCCGGCTATTCGCAGGGAAGAGCTCCCCTCATGTGGCCCAGCTGTCAGAGGCTAAACCTGAGGCAAAGAGTAGGTGATTCCAGGAAAGAGAACATTTCCCTACTTTCCCTTCCTCTGCTTCTAATTGGCAATCCTCCCATGCTTCTAAAAGTGATATATATTATAAATTCATCTCCCGTGAGTAAAACTGAAGCATTAACAGGGAAGGATCTTAAAAAAGGACAATCTTTAGTTTCACAGACACAACAAAAGTCCTTTTTTGGCAGACAGTCCAGCTGAAGGGAGTGGAATATAATTTGGAAAATGCACATTCACATGCAATCAAGAACCACTTTAATTCAGTGGCCTGGACACGTACCCATCCCACAGGCATTTGAAAAATCCAACTGGGAATATCTTTCATCAGGAACAGACTTTTCTGGTAGACACCCTCCTTCCCGCCACCTCTCTGGATTTCCACCACTCAGAGTTACTCTATTCCTAACACCTCCACCCCCACCAACTCTATACCTTAGGACTTAATTTTAGGTTTTATTGTCTTAAAATATTCATGTTGGATGAAGCTCTGTTTCCATCATGTTGCCCAAGAGAGCCAAACTAATAAAATGTGTCATTGTGCTGATTATATGACAGCCATTTTCCAGGAAGTGTCCTATTTCTGAGACTTAGGAAAAGATTTTCACCAAACTACTTTTCTTGTCACTACTGGTAAGGATTTAAGCAAGTGACTTTTCTATGTCCCCTTGTGCCAGTCCGTCAGAACTTCCTAGCTGTTAAAATACATTCACTCTGTTTCTTTGGCTTCAACGCTGAAAGAAAGAAAGAAAGAAAGAAAGAAAGAAAGAAAGAAAGAAAGAAAGAAAGAAAGAAAGAAGGAAAAAAGAGACATTACCCTGCATTGAAAATCTGGGACAAGTACCTGGAAATCTAGGTGACCACTGGAAGACAGATAATTAGGAAACACGTCCTCTCTCACTCTGCTGCAGGGATATCTGCCTCAGGTGAGAGCAGAGCTGTCCCAGAGGACAAATTTCTCCTGGGTGAGCATCATTGGCCTTTTAATCAGGCTGAGGTACAAGTTCTGATTATCGGTAAACTGGATTTTAAAAGTAGGAAGCAAGGAGGTCACCTTTACTGAATGTCTACCATATAACATGCAGAATGCTAGGTTCTTATTTTTCCCATTTTACAGATGCTAAAACAGAGGACTGACGATAATAGGTAACTTACTTGAAGTCGCATGGTGGTAAGTGTCAGAGCCAAGGTGATCCCAGGTCTGCCACTCTTCTTGTACAAAATGAGTGTAAGCAGTCAAGGTCCAGGTGGGGTAGAAACTGTATTGGGTCCAGTTATAACAACACTGGTCTAGGCTGGGACAGCCTCGACTCAGTCTAGCAGGCTCATATGCTCTCTCTTATACTGAGAGCACTCTGGGAGAGTGGGCAGACTTTGAGGGTACTGAAAAAATAATCACTGGTTGTCTGTATTTTTTATATTAAAGAAGGTGTAGGCTGTAAGAAAAAGTGTATGATAATTAGAATCATATCACCAGAATGGAAACGGCTGCTTTCCAATCATTGTAGCATGAACTGTGGCTCTATGTTTGCTGAAAACATCCATTCATCAACATCTACTCTGTGACAGGATACCTCTTCCCAGGACGGCAATCACGAACCTAGTTATAATTTTTTTTCTTACATATTCAACATTTTCGTAAAAGGACAGAAAAAGGAATTAGAATAGTTTGGTTTTGGCGATGGGTCTTTGACAGTGCGTGGCTATCTTGAGTGTTTCTGGAGAAGTGGTTGCCTTCAGTCAGCCAGGCACTACTAACTTGTATTTCTTATTTATAAAACTCATCGAACAGAAGAACATTAACAATAACACTAAAGAAAGCACATATTTCAAAGCACATATTGAAGGAAGTGAAAGTTTTCTGATGAAATATTAATTCTACATTAACTTTGCATCACTTTTGATTCCTCGCAGCATTAAAGCAGCAGGCAAAAACAATTTCAAACATCTTGTACTTTTTGGGCTCTATTTCTAAGTTTAACTCAACTATTCCAGGTTTTATTAAAAAAAGACAAAATCGGATTTTTATTACTTTATACTCATCATTTATTTATTTATTTATTCGGCAGGTGTTCGCTGAGTGCCCGCTGCATGCCCAGCACTGCTACGGACGCAGCAGATCCCAGAGTGAACAAGACATTCTACATCTTGGTCCAAGTGGACAGCTGCCAATGAACACACGGCACTTTCCTGAAGTTCACAGCCAGTTTTCCCCTAGAACTCGCCTGGCCCTGAAGGTGACTCTGTCCTCTGTTCTTTGGGACCCTCCCGTTCTGCTCCTCAAGGGACCTTGCTTCCAGCATCTACCCCACATCGCTCTTGATCCCTTCCTCTCTGTTGGCTATTTTCCTTTGCCATATAGGCCTGTGCTGATTTTACCCTGGAGGCCCAGTTGCTCTGTAGCTATTTATTTTTCCCTCTTCACCGCCAGCTTACTGAGAGATTAATCTACAGCCACCGCCTCTGGTATCTTGGCCCCGTTCATTCCTCAAGACACAGCGATACTGACACCTCTCTTCGTCACGATCACCAAAGCTCCATCGTGCTGTTGACTAAACCTTCAGCATTTGGCGTTACTAATCATTCTCCCACTGAATTCTCTCCTCTCCTGATTTATGTCTTTTTTCTTCCCTCCTGCCTCTCTGGCCCTTCCTTCTGTGTTGTTGTCTTTTTTTTTTTTTTCTGGTGGACTCATTTTGTTCTTTTTGTCCCTCAAAGTTGTCATGTCTGAGGGATCACTCCTTGGCACTCTCATTTTCACATTCTACATATGCCACCCTCTGGCTGTCACCCACCTCTTACTTCCTTTCCTGCCAAACTTCTTGAAAAGAGTTGCATTCAGCCACTGCTTCCATCTCCCTCAACTTCATTCAGCCACTCAGTGCAATCTGGGTTCTGTTAACCAAGAACCGTCAAAACTGCTCTAAAATACACTCCCTGTTTTTGAACCCAGCAGAGACATTTTGGTCCTTACTTTACTCAGCGTAGCATCTGACACTCCCTCCTGCTGGTGCTCTTACCTGCCAGGCTCCCCATCCATCACTTCATCTCTCAAGCCTCCTTCTAAGACTCCTTTATGAGTTCTGGTCTATGGGCTCCTGGATCCGCTCTCATTTCTCATATGCTGTGCTTTCGGGACTCTGCCATAGTGTCTGTTCTCATCTCTCCACACTTACCCCGAATAATGTCACCTACTGTTCTGGCTTTAAAAGTCATCTCTCTGCCGATGACTTCCAAATCTACATCTCAAATCTGGACCCGACTCTTAGACTCAGAGCCTGCCAATCTGGTGTGGATGTACCAAAAATACCTACAGCTCAGCCCGGCATAAACGTAACTCATATCTTTGTCTCCATACTCTTCTTTCCCCACTGAATGGGACCACTGGAGACTTAATTGCTCAGATCTGAACCCTGAACTCTGACCTCCAAGAGTCACTCCTTCCCTCCTGAAACACTTCCTTGACTTGCTTCCAGGCTCTATCACATCCTTCCGGTTCTCCTCTTCCCCTCCAGTCTCTGAACGTTGGCAGGTCCCAAGGCTCAGCTTTCAGTTTCCTTCTCTTCTCCATTGATATTCACCCCATTGGTAATGTAATCAGATCATAACTTGCAGCCCCATCTACCTGAAAACAATTCCAAATTAATAATCGGAGCCCTGACCTCTCTCCTGAACCCCAGATGCGTATCCCCAGCCCCCTATAGCAAGCTCTGCCTGGATGTCTCACAGGAAGCTCAAGCCTACGTGGTCAAAGCAGAATCTTGATGTTCTGCTCCACGTCTGCTCTTCCCCCATGTTCCTCACTGCATCACATGGCACAACCCAGTGGCTGAGGCCAATAACCCAAGAATCATTCCAGACTCTTCCTTTTCTCTCAAATGTCCCCCATACAAATACTCAGAAAAACCCTATTGGCTTTATCTTATAAATGTATCCCACAAGCTCTAGCCACCTGGCTAGCCACCGGTGGTTAGCACTTGCTTCAAGTGACCACATCTTTCAGTTAGTGGCCCCCTAACTGTCTAACCAGGACCACTCTTGCTCCTGTACAGTCAACTCTCCACGAGCAGCCACAGCCACACTGATCTAAAAATACCAATTAGGTCACATCAATCCCCTGCTCTGTACATTCTAATGATTTTCCTTAAAACAAACCCAAACCGCTTTCCTTGATCTTATGTAATAACCTTATATAAAATAATATATACTAGCCTTATGTAATCTGGCCCCTACCTCCTTCTTCAGTGTTTTCATTCACTCTTTCTGTGCCTTGAACATGCCATACTCAGAGCCTTCACCCTTATACTGTTCCCTTTGCTTAGAACTCTCTTTCCCATATCTTTGCACATCTCACTCCCTCATGTTCTGGTGGGAGAGAAAGAAATGAAAACTAAGTATAACTTGGAAGGGAAGCTTCATGAGGCCAAGAACATGATCTTCTTTACGCTATATGTCTTGAACTCGTAGAAAGGTTTATACAATATATGCTCAATAAATATTTGCTACACACATGGGTGAATAAAACATGGATTGATCCTTCTTCACCAACACATCAAATAAGTCACCAAGTCCTGTCTTTTTAGCCACCTATATTTCTCTAGAACCTCTTTACTTGCCCTATCTTGTCTGCCCCTTCTTCATCAGGTCCTGCAAATGAACTCTCCACATTGCAAACTTCATCGTATCACTACTCTAGAAACTCTCAAGATAAAGCCCAAGTCCCTTAATGTGGTTTATCAGTCCCTTTGTGATCTGGCACCAGCTGCCCCTTCATCCTCTTCTTTGATCATTCCTCTTTTAACTCCATGCAGAAGCATTTTTAGTTTCTTTAACATGTCATGGTCCTTCTCAACTCATTTCTTTGCATTGCCTGTTCCTTCTACCTGGAGTTCCCAAGTCCATCTCTCTCACTACCCCTTGCCTGGCCAATTCAGACTTATCTTTCGGAGCTCAGCTGAGATAACAGGTCCTCCAGGAAGCCTTCTTTGGCCTCTTAAATCAGAATTAAGTGCCCCCTCATGGGCTCCCATTGATCTCGGTATTATCAAATTATACTTATTATGCTAAAACACAATTACCTTCCATAAGGAAAGGGATTTTTTCTCTCTTGCACTCAGTTTTATTTTCTGAAGCTAGATGGTGCTTGGTACACACTAGGACCCCCTACATATTTTATTAATTCACGAAAAAATATTTGTGGAGCATCTACTAGGTGCTTGGCACTCTCCTAGGAAATAAGAAATCTAGTTAATAATAAAACATTCTTTACCTTTATGGAGTTTGTAATCTTATGTAGGAAGTGACAATCAAATAAAATACATAGTATCCCAATGGCGATAAAAATGATGGAGAAAAATAAAGCAGGGGAGAAGGGAGGGAGTACTGAACGGGGCAGGAGACTGTGATTTTAAACAGGGTGGTCAGGGAAGGACTCCTTGAGAAGTAGCGTCTGGGCAAGGTCCAGAGATGCTTATCTCACTGTCTGGCAGAGAGTAGATGCTTAATGATGAAACAGTTCTGCTTCTCTGAACCATTTGGGGGATCTGTTGTCACTGAGGTAACTAGTACTGCCTAATGCTGCTTATTGAGATGACTTTGGCCAAAGGAGCTGAAGGTGAGTGTTCTGTGCAGTTCCTACGTCCTGTCCTCATTCTCTGGCCCAGATGGTGTCACAACTCCTAAGCTGACCACAGAGCCCTCCCAGTTGATGGCTCCAGAAAATGTGCAGCTACAGTCGTTCTGTTCAAGGAGCGTTGCGCTGGAAATGGCCCCTGACCCAGAAGATATAAAGAAGAGGGAGGACAGGAAAAAGGACAGAAATAATTCTTGCTTTTTCTCATAGGCTGGTGTTTTTATGAATTCTCATGGTCTGAGTCTTAAAAAGCCTTAGCAGCTTTTATTTTTAAAAAAAGATTTTATTTATTTATTTGAGAGAGAGAATGAGAGCTTGAGCAGGGGGAGGGGCATAGGGGGAGAGAGGGAGAAAGCAGCAGACTCCCTGCTGAGCATGGAGCCTGATGCAGGGCTCCATCTCTGGACTCGGAGATCATGACCTGAGCAGAAACCAAAAGTGGGAGGCTCAACTGATCCAGCCACCCCCCCACCAAGGCACTCTCCTCACCTTTTATTAGATTTCATTTATTTATTTATTTACGGGGGGGGATGTCTTAGCAAGACTGTACCCTTCATTCTTAGTGCACTCAAACACTTTTACTGCTTTATGATTTATTAACACACACATCCCTTCAAAAGCATTGCCAAGGTCAGCAGGCTATGCACATTTTTTTCTTTTTTCTTTATTATTATTTTTTAAAGATTTATTTATTTATTTGACAGAGAGAGAGAGACAGCAAGCACAAGCAGGGGGAGTGGCAGGCTCTCTGTGGAGCAGGGAGCCTGATTCGGGGCTTGATCCCTGGACCCTGGGATCATGACCTGAGCTGAAGGCAGATGCTTAACTGACCGAGTCACCCAGGTGCCCCTAGCTTTTCTTTTTTTGTAGTGCAAGTACACCCTTTTACTTTAAGCACTTATTACAGGTGAATTTTGTGTAGTGGTGAATCAAAATGAGCACTTCTGGAAAGGCAACCAGTCACAATGCAGGAGTGTTTGCCTGTATGTCTATCCATGGCAGACAGCACCAAAGTGGTCCTCCAGGAGCCCATCTGGGCGGCACTGGGAGCACTGGCATGTTAGTGACCACAGACAGAGAGGGAATAGGTCCCCGGCAGGATCCTTTCCTCAAAGAATGGAAACACCAACACAGACAAGCAAGAGAAGATTGCTCTTGCACCCGTGTGTTTCCGGTTCCTTTTGGAGAAGGCCTTCAAAAGGTCAGCACCTTCAAATTTGCCTGGGGGTGGGGGGCAGAAGTAAATATTGTCTTCAAATGTATTCGTTTCTATTGCTGCTATAACAAATGACCACAAACTTAGTAGTTTCAAACAATATCAATTCATTATCTTAAAGTTCATGTCAGAAGTCCTAAAACCAACGTGTTCACAGAGCAGTGTACCTTCTGGCGGCTCTTGGGAAGAGTCCCTTTCCTTGTCTTTTTCAGCCTCTAGGGTGACCTGCATCCCTGGGTTTGTGGCTCCTTCCTCTGTCTTCAAAGCCAGGAGAGCAGCATCGTCAGGTATCCCTCTGACTCTCTAACCTCTGCTTCCATTGCCACATCTTCTCCCAACTCAGACTCTGGCTCCTCTTTTCAAAGGACCTTTGTGATTATATTGGGGTCACTCAGAGAATCTAGGATATTCTCATCATTTCAGCTTCATTCACTGAATCACATCTGAGAGTCCCTTTGTCTAGGAAAGTAACATATTACAGGGACTGGAACTCTGACATCTTTGGAGGGCCATGGTTCCGCCTACTACACCAGCTACGGTCATACATAATGGAAGGTGTGCCTTGACAACAACGAGGATTTTTTTAAGGGAAAGAAAGCCGCCACTTATTGAACCGGGCGGGCGGGTGTTTACATATCTAACCTTCTTTAACACAGTGGAATTGTTCAATCGGGACATGGTTGTCTTTCAAGGTAGTCACGCTGGAAGGTCATGTGTGTATTTTAATGAAGCTCTCCTTGCTCAAAAACATTTTGAACTTTCTGAAATCACTTTCAGAGCACTCACTGGAATACCCTTAATGGAAGCAACTGCTCATTCTTTACGAGTAGGTTTTATTTTTTGTAAGAACACAAATGCTGGATTAAGCTAGATAATACTTTGGGGATCCAAAGGAAGGATAAGGTATAAAGAAATCTGCATGACTTAAAATTGGCTCTGAAGATGTCAAAGAAATTCTACAATATTTTGAACAACAGTAGGAACATCTAAACAAGTGTATAATAAAAAGCACTTTGAGGAATAATATTAATTTGAAAGTATAAATTTGGTTATGTTTACTAAACCACTTTGTTTACATCCTATATAGTAAAATATTGTTATTACCTCAGGGACATCTTTATTTGAAAAGAAAGAGAATTCTTATATAGAAAGATGTTTCTAATGAAACCATTTGGCGTTTGCCTACTCTTAATTCTCATGTTACACTGCCTAATTAGAGAAGCTATTTGTTACAAACTAGCTCTTTTCAAATTGTATCCCCTAATTAAATCCTTTATAGGATATAGGATTGTTTTTTAAATGAGCCAAACCAGATCACTGGTTTAAAAAAAATCCTCAAATCTTGTAACCAACACATAAAATCTCATACTCTCGCTTTCATTTTATTAATCATCGTCAATGTTTCAAGAAACCAGGGAAGTAATTACCAGAAGAAAACTATGAGAAATTACCAATGATGTTATTTATAGAATTTTGCTTGAAGAAAGGCAGGGAGGATGACTAGAAATAAAAACATGACTCTAAATTTATATCAAAAGTTTTCATATCTATAAAAATCACTTAAAGGCTAAATGAACACGTTTGGGCAACGAGCGTACCTTAATTGGCAGGATTTTAAAGCATGGCTAAGTGGAACACTTTTTTTTTTCTAATTGAAGTATAGCTGGTAAATATCCTTATATTAGCTTCGAGCGTACACACAGTGAGTCAACAAGTCTATACATAACACTACGCTGACCACAATAAGTGTCGTCACCATCTGTCACCATACAACGTTATTACAATATTATTGACTATATCCCCATTTTCTAAAAAGATTTTATTTATTTATTCGACAGAGATAGAGACAGCCAGCGAGAGAGGGAACACAAGCAGAGGGAGTGGGAGAGGAAGAAGCAGGCTCGTAGCAGAAGAGCCTGATGTGGGGCTCGATCCCATAACGCCGGGATCACGCCCTGAGCCGAAGGCAGACGCTTAACCACTGTGCCACCCAGGTGCCCCAATATATCCCCATTTTTTATTTTTCATCCTGTGACTTATTTATTTTATAATTGGAATTTTGTATCTCTTAATCCCCTTCACCTATTTCGCCCATCACCCAACCTTCTCCCCTCTGGCAACCACCAGTTTGTTCTCTGTATTTATGATTCTGTTTTTGTTTTCATTCATTTGTTTGTTTGTTTTGTGCTTTAGATTCCACATATAAGTGAAAGCGTATGATATTTGTCTTTCTCTGTCTGACTTATTTCACTTAACATAATACCCTTGAGATCCACATGCGTCACAAATGGCAAGATCTCACTTTTTATGTCCGAGTAATATTCCACTGTATATAAGCACGTGCGTGTATCACATCTTCTTTATCCAGTCACCTACTGATGGACACTTACATTCCTTCTATATTACGGCTATTGTAAATAATGCTGTAGTATAATTTCCAGCAGTGAAATTACTGAATCATACTGGAACATTCTGACTTTTAAAATTTAATTAGTTTCTATTAAGGCTTCTAGTCATAAGTTTCCAAAGTAAAGAAAACTTTGAGTTTTGAAATTTTATTTACTTGGACATTAGAAGACTTGTTTTCAATACTATGCTTTCTGTTTCAGTCTCATTTTCTCTGTCCCCATTTTTTCCCCTTTTACACACACACACACACACACACACACACACACACACACACACAGGTGCTCACTAAATCTATTTGCAATTCCTTACTTCAGTGAATGAAAACATTGATTAGCAGTGTCCAGTTGCCCGTAATTCCACCGATTCTATTCTGTAGAGAGCATGCACGTTTGGGAGGCATAAGGCAGTTAGTGGTTAACAAATTAACCTGCGTGAGCATATAGACACCTTGGGGATATCCAAGGCTGGGCCTCCTGTGTCTTTCCCTCTGCCCTGTTCACTCTTATCCACCAAATGTAAGGCATTTTGGCTGCTAACTTTGAAAATATGAATCTTTGTGTGCAGTGTAATGTTGGACTATAGGAGTGTCCACTTTTCACAAACTCAGTGCATGGAAAGAATACCTATGGAAACAGATATAGTTACTGTTCATGGTACAAAATGATTTCTCAATTTATAAGAAATACGCTGTACACTTCCTAGTGTGTTAAAAATATAAATATAAGAATTTATTTGGAATTAATATTTCAGGAACATGTTCTTTGCAAAAAGGTGGTTCATCTGTACCATAGGAGAAAATTTTCTTGATTTTACATGTCAAGCAACAGCATTCCATGGCTTTCAGGTCTGTTTAGTCCCTGGTACTGTGAAAACATGATTCCAAGTAGGATATTACCATATTTGCTTGTACAAGTTCCCTTGATATTTTTACTCCCAAACAGAGTGGACTAGAAGAATTTTGCTTGTACCTAGAAGCAATCTCATTAATCTTTATGAGATTTCACCTCTACTGACTGGCAAATGGTCTTACGTGAGGTAACACAGTAATCAATCAGTGGCAAAGCTAATTGGAATGTGGGTTTCCTAACCTTCTCCTTGTGTCTCAAGCAAGGTCTTTCACCTAGAACAGTTGGCATGCAACTACACAATTTTTCATTGCTTTTCCTCAATTTGCTGTCCAAGAGTGAGAGTGTGTGAGAGGACAAACTGGTTTAGGCAACATGTATCTTTTTAATTTTTTTCTTAAATTGGATCAATGGAAAGAGCACACGAAGTAGAAAGTATGTGAGTAAAAGGACTGGTATATTTTGAGCATCTAGCAGTGGGTGTCCTAGCTTGGCCGACTCACTGTCACATGGATCTCAGACAAGTCTGAGAATGCTGGAAGACCAGTGAAATTCTGTCTGCAGGAAGGACAGACGAACTTCACTGAGGAAGGTGTTGGAGGTGGTGGCAGGATCAGAACAACACGATGTGTTATTGTTTGTGGCATTATTGTCACCTGGGGCTTGGGGAAACAAGGACCACTGCATGCAGTGTTACATGTGCATACCCAGGACCACACCAGCAGGCAGGTTTTTAAATTCTTAGAAGTGGGAAAGCTGATGCTTAGCCAGAAAACAAACATATAAGGGTATCTCACTTATTTATAACCTGTCTACATGAGCCATTGGAGCTGACAATCACCAGGGAACCAAGTGGCCCTGTTTTACTGTGGGATTCATGCTGTCAGTAAAGTCTAGGTTTATAGACCCCAGCAAAATGTCTCCTCTGGAGAGTCCTTTCTGTCACTGGTGGATTCAGTCCCTCCTCTCTGTAATCCATAGCATTTGTGCATAGCTCCATTTTGCTACTGCTCACACTGCACTGTAATTTGTCTATACATCTGTCTTCCAGAAAAATAAAATAAAGTTTTCTGGAAATTTAATTTTCCACTGTCAATCATGCCCCATGCAGCCTTCTACCTGTTAAATTGAGCAATGAGGAGAAAGAGCCATGAGGAGAAAGAGAGCAGGTCCTTTATAGAACAGAGAGGTCATTCATCAGCTTTCAAACACCAAGCTTACTTTCCTGACGTCTTTAGCAAAGAAAGGTCTAGAGTCAGGTTCAGTGACAGAGAAGGAATTCTAAATTCTGTAATTCTTCCTCCAACATATCAAGAGTTGATATTACCAACTACATCAGAGTTTCTTCCAGAACGTAGTAGGTTGCTCTGTTCTACTTTAGGACCCAGCCAGGAGGTCTGGTGTCCTAGAAGGAGGATGTGAGACCAGCAAGTCCACGCTAGAGACGAGTCCATGCTTGTCTCTCCCACTATGGACTGTGGGAAGAGAAAAGGAAAGTAACAGCAGAGAAGTGAGTGTTGAGTCATAGGTGCCCAGAGGTGCCCTCTCTGGATGGAAGTCCCAAGGAGGAGAAAGAATGCTAGATCGTTAGAGAGGAGACTGAAAGCAAAGCGTTGGTTTCCTTTTGGAATAGCCACACTAACCTGAAGAGGCCGCATCAGAGACAATGAGGTGAAGTGTCATTAGCGGAGAGCACTCTAGTTCCCCAGAAGCCTTTCTGGGGCTCCTGTTTTGCCAGAAGTCTGAGTGTTCTGCAAAGGGGTGCAGGCTGGCTTACCTGGGGTGGAACGAGGGGTTCCATCTGGGAGGGACCACCAAGGCTGGAGACCAAACACATTCACAGCCAGATACCCGGAGGCCACAGCATCAGCGAGGGTCAGAGGGCCCGTCAGCAAGGAGAGGGAGAGCACTGGGGGACAGAGTGAACAGCAGAGGCCAGCAGAAGGCCAGGCACAGAATTGAGGAGGACTCCTCGTCCAACCCAGCAAGTGCACACCCAACAATGGGAGGGCTGTCCTACACTGGAGAGCAGCCAAAGGATCAACACGGGCTTGAGGTCACACTACAGACCTACCCACACGCCATCTCAGAAGTGAGTATGGAAGAAGGGACTTCTGAGAGGCTGAGCATTTGTTCAAAAGCAACTCAAGTATCCAAAGAAAATGTTTAACTGGAAGAAATTAGTAATTTATATGTCAAATCAGACCTTTCCCTCCACCTACTGCTATTTAGCCAACTTGTGGCCATTTGAGGGGAAGATTCACTACAAAGATTAGATAAATTATAGGATTATAAAGAAGGGGTAAATGCTTTGAACATTAAATATAGCACGAGTGAAACTGTATCGAGGCAATGCCTCTAACATTTGAGCTTCTTGAGAGCTGGGATAGTTTTTTCATCTCTCTACACCCCCAGAACATAGTAGAATACTCAAAAAGTATTTAGAGTTCCATATCTGAGTCCTGTATGAATAAATGAACTTACTGATGATAAAGGTCACTGTGTTATCCTACCCCATATATGACTCACCTTTAGAAATTCATCCTTTCATTCATTAACTTACTTATTCAAATATTTCATACATCTATGTCTATATGGCATCTATGTCTATATGGTCTTGTGAAGGAAACAAAGATGAATTGTTTTTGCATTTATTCAAACACCAGAAATTTATTCAGTGCGTACTGTATACCAGGTACATAGGTCCCACCTTCAAGGTCCTTACAGATATGTGGGAGGGAGGAAATATGTAAAAAAACCAACTATCATAAAAAGTAGAAAATGACAGGGACCATATGAAAAGTGAAGTTAAAGAAATAAATAGAATCAAGACAGGATCCAGTGCATGCTTTCCAGTCCTGCAAGCACGGCTGTTACAGAATACAGTGGAAGGGAGTGAAAGAGGTGCTCCTCTTGCTTTCCAACGGCATCTGGGGGGACCAGCATATGGGCTCCAACTCAGTGGAGGTAGAATATGAAAGCTTTCTTCTGTAGAAGGCAGTTCTATAGAACACATTTAAAGACAGGTTTAGGAGGGTGCCTGGGTGGCTCAGTCGGTTAAGCATCTGACTTTGGCTCAAGTCATAATCCTGGGATCCTGGAATGGAGCCCCACATCGGGCTCCCTGCTCAGAGGGGACTCTGCTTGCCCCTCTCCCTCTGCCCTTTTCCCCTGCTCATGCTCTCTCTCAAATAAATAAATAAATAAAATCTTAAAAAAAAAAAAAGGACAGGCTTAGGGACGGGCATAGTAATCGAACTGAGCAGAGATTGAAGATAGTTTTAGTGTGTTCTGATTTTGATAAGCAAGGAACTCTATATTCTTCTCAAGATAAGAGGCTGACAGGAAACCTGCAGTGCCCAATCAAATATTTAGATTTGAACTGCTACATATTTAAGTTATTTCTACAATCGTGAAATTAAAAAGTCCAGATCTAAGAAATCTGAAAGACATTCAGAATACTGTATTCCCTTTAAGGGTAAGAACTTTGTGCTTTTAAAGCTTTGCTTTTAAATGTACTTTAAAATATCTCTTGAATAGTCATAAACTGCCACAGTCCTGCACCAGGGACAGGTAAAACAGCAAGGGTAAAGAAGGAAATGCAGTCTTAAAAGCTGAGCTCATAATCGTAAACTCAAGCCCATGGACCTGTTTCTAATGTGCATAGGCAAGCTTTGTCTCTGGGTTCATCCACGGAGGTAGAAATACAAGTTGGCTACAAATAAGAGCTTTAGTGACTTTCATGTATCATAACGTCTTGGCTATGGAACCACAGGTACATGACTCCTGGGGATGAGTGGCACCTCTCTCCTGTCTCCAGGAAAGACACTACTAATGCATACTTTCTTCATCACACGACTATGCTGTATCCTCACTGATAACACAGCTGCCCACTGGCCCACAGCAGGGCTCGGGTCTGATCAGTAGTTGTATCCCCAGCCTCCAGCTACAGCATAGGCATTTTTAAATTAATAAACACATCTGAAGAGCAAGTCTAATCGCATGGCTTAAATTTTAGACATAAGGTACAAACTACCCAGCCGTTCTCTGTATCTGATACAACTTAACTCATAGTCTACTGAAAACTGACAAAGAGAAGCCCTAGAAAGGCCTGAGAGTTGTGTAAAGCAATGAGACAAACTGTTACATGTGTATGGATAGCATATCGTGTCTGTTACATGTACATGTTGTGAGCGTGTGCCTTATAGAATGAGTCTCGGGGTTGAACACCACACTGCATTGGGGAGGCTGGCTTGCATTCTGCATTAACCTGTCCTAACATGTCCGAGTCAGAGGAGCGGGACAGAAAGAAAATAACCAGGGCCAGAGGGATTTCTTTCTTGTCCTTTGCTCCTGATGGAAACTGCCTGAAGAATGGAAAGTGCTCTGAAGTATGCACTATGTGAGCAGGAGACGCGTTAGAGGTATAGACCCCTCAGCGTGGTTATCGGCAAGAGTACGGCAAATCGCTTCCAATGTGAGTTAATTTTAGTTACCAAATACCACGTTTAAAGAGACCAGCTTTCTTCTGATTTCACAGAAGCACTAGTTTCATCTGTTGGCATTTTAGTACTCCATGGCTGAAAAAAGATGAATAATCTTTAGGTGAGAAGAAGTCGTAAAGTTGATATTTCTACTGAAATGGTTCATATAGCACAGTTATAAAAATAGCAGAGCTTTTAGAATTTATCCAAATGTCATTGCTAATCTCTCTCAAAGTCACAGGCACAATCTATTCATTCTCTACAAGTCAAGAGATACAAACTCACAAATGTGTCTTTGGAATACAATCCTTATAAATCTCTTCATTTTCTAATAAAGGAAACAGCTGGGTTTCTTCACTTCAATGTCTCTCCTCCATCATCTTTTTCCTTACTGTGTTATCTCTTTAGCCATTGTTCACTATCTTTAGCTTCCCACTATGACGGCAAACTTAAAGCACGTTTTTTTCCAAAAGATGTTCAACATTATTAGCCCCTAGGGACTTGCACATTAAAACCACAATGAAATATCACTATGTACCTTTTGGAATGGCTAAAATAAAAGATAATGATAATACCAAGTGCTGGTAAGGATGGGGAGCAACTGGGCCTCTCAGACATTGCTGGTGGGAATGTAAAATGGTGCTGCTGCCCTGGAAAGCTGTTTGCCAGTCTCTAAAACCAACCAGGCATTTTCCATTTGATCCAGCAGTTGCACTTTTGAGCATTTATCCCAGAGAAATGAAATCTTATGTTAACACAAAAACTTGCACATGGATGCTCATAGCACCTTTATTTATAAAAGCCCAACGTGGAAACAACCCAAATGTCTCCCAACAGGTGAATGGTTAAACACACTCTGGTACATCTAGACCGTGTAATACTACACCACAATAAAAAGGAATAAAGTATTGGTATATGCAGCAATCTGGAATATTAAAGACATTATGCTTAGTGGGGAAAAAAAACAGTCTCTAAAGGTTAAATACTGCATGATTCCATTTTATATGGCATTGTACCACTGACAAAATCATATAGCTGGAGAACAGATTCGTGGTTGCCAGTCGACAGGGTTGGGGGGTGGGATGGGTGCAACTTCACAGCGGTAGCACAAGGGAGTCCCGTTGCGGTAATGGGGCAGTTCTGTATTCTGATTGTGGTAGTGGTTACAAAGACTTACACATGGGATCAAATTGCACAGAATTACACACACACACACACACACACACACACACACAAGTGAAAGAAAAGGGGTTGAAAACTGAAAAAGGTCTGTAGTCTCATTACAGTATTGTACCAATATCAATATCCTGGTTTTGACATTACATTAAAGTCACATAAAATGTCACCACTGGGGAAAGCTGCGCAAATGGTGCAAAGAACTCAATATATTTTTGCAATTCCCTGTGAGTCTAAAATCATTTCAAAAATATATATTTCCAAAAAAAAAGAAAAAAATATTTTCCTCTCAAGTTTCATGTATCAGTTGTTTGTAACATTTAACCCTAAGTTTGGTGAATGAACTGAAAGGGCAGGAAGAGAAAGCAAGGAGAGGCTCTTTGTGTCTTTTTGCTTTATGTCTCTATTTTTAAAAGAATCAAGAAACAAACGTATTTGATGCTGTGCCAACTATTAATGAAGACTGTCTTGTGAAAACAGAAGTGCTTTGAAAAAGGGTTACTGGGTCACATCCTATCATTTCTTTCCTCAGAAACTTTCATGGCTCTCTTTTGCCTGTAAAATTAAGTCACACTCTTCCTACTGACATTGAAGACCTCCTACAATATGGCCCCAACCTAACACTTCGGCTCTATCTTTCTCTGTTCCTTTAAGAGAATCCACTGCTTCAATCTGTTCTCTACACGAGGGTCTGAGTTTTCTTTAAAACTCAAATGTGGCTTCTCATGGTACTTAGCCGAAAGACTCAAACCTTCCATCTGGCCATCAAGACTCACAGTGTCTGGCCCCTGCCTCCTTCTCCAGGCCATCTTGTACTACTCTTCATTCTCTATGCCCAGTCACATGACTTGTCTAAACCTCATTCTTGCCACAGCCCTTCCCCCTTGGGGCCTTGAGCATATTGTCTTCTTTGCTTGGATCTCTTTCCACTCCTCTTATTTATTTATTATCTTTTATTATTTTATTTTTATTTACTTTTTATTATTATGTACATCATTAGTTTTTTTAAAATAAGAATTTATTCACATATTTACATTTTTTTGCAGTTGGTAAACTGATGGTGCTTTTTATTTTATTATTTATTTATTTGTTTGTTTGTTTGTTTATTTATTTATTATGTCTAGTTAGCCAGCATATAGTACATCATTAGTTTTTGATGTAGTGTTCAACGATTCCTTAGTTTTGTATAATACCCAGTGCTCGTCACCACATAAGCCCTTCTCAATATTCATCACCCGGTTACCGCATCCCCCCACCCCCCTCCCTTCTGTAACCCTCAGTTTGGTTCCTGGAGTCCAGAGTCTCTCATGGTTCGTCTACCCCTCTGATTTCTTCCCCTTCAGTTTTCCCTCCCTTCCCCTGTGGTCCTCTGTACTATTCCTTATGTTCCACATATGAGTGAAACCATATGATAACTGCCTTTCTCTGCCTGACTTATTTCACTTAGCATAATCCCCTCCAGTTCCATCCATATCAATGTAAATGATAGGCATTCATCCCTTCTGATGGCTGAGTCATATTCCATTGTATATATGAACCACATCTTCTTTATTCATTGATCTATTGAAGGACATCTTGGCTCCTTCCACATTTTGGCTATTGTGGACACTGCTGCTATGAATATTGGGGTGCATGTGCCCCTTCTTTTCGCTACATCTGTATCTTTGGGGTAAATACCCAGTAGTGCATTTGCTGGGTTGTAGGGTAGCTCTATTTTTAACTTTTTGAAAAACCTCCATACTGTTTTCCAGACTGGCTGTACCAACTTGCATTCTCACCAAGACTGTAAGAGGGTTCCCCTTTCTCTACATCCTTGCCAATATTTGTTGTTTCCTGTCTCATTAATTTTTGCCATTCTAAGTGGTGTAAGGTGGTATCTCACTATGGTTTTGATTTGTATGTCCCTTATGGCTAGTGATGTTGAACATTTTTTCATGTGTCTGTTAGCCATTTGTATGTCTTCTTTGGAGAAGTGTCTGTTCATGTCTTCTGTACATTTCTTGACTGGTTTATTTGTTTTTTGGGCCATTGGATATTCTTTCTTGATTTGTCAAAGAATAGTTGACCATAGAGTTGAGGGTCCATTTCTGGGGTCTCTATTCTGTTCCATTGATCTATGTGTGTTTTTGTGCTAATACCACTGCTGTCTTGATGATCACAGCTTTGTAATAGAGCTTGAAGGCAGGCATCGTGATGCCCCCAGCTTTGGTTTTCTTTTTCAACATTCCCCCAGTTATTCAGGGTCTTTTCTGGTTCCATACAAACTTTAGGATAGTTTGTTCCAGCTCTGTGAAAAATGTCAACGATATTTTGATAGGGATTGCATTGAAAGTGTAGATTGCTCTGTGCAGCTTAGACATTTTAACAATGTTTATTCCAATCCATGAGCATGGAATGTTTTTCTATCTCTTTGTGTCTTCCTCAATTTCTTTTGTAAGTGTTCTGTAGTTTCTAAAGTATAGATCCTTTACCTCTTTGGTTAGGTTTGTTCCTAGATATCTTACGGTTTTTGGTGCTATTGTAAATGGAATTGATTCCTTAATTTCTCTTTCTTCAGTTACATTATTAGTGCATAGAAATGCAACTGATTTTTGTGCATTGATTTTGTATCCTGCCATGTTACTGAATTGCTATATGAGTTCTAGTCATTTGGGGAGTCTTTGGGTTTTCCAAATAAAGTATCATGTCATCTGTGAAGAGAGAGAATTTGACTTCTTCTTTGCCAATCTGAATGCCTTTTATTTCTTTTTGTTGTTTGATCACTGAGGCTAGGACTTCTAGTACTATGCTGAAAAATAATGGTGAGAGTGGGCATCTCTGTCGCGTTCCTGACCTTAAGGGATAAGCTCTCAGTTTTTCCCCATTGAGAATGATATTCACTATGGGCTTTTCATAGATGGCTTTTATGATAGTGAGGTTATGTTCCCTCTATCCCTATACTTTGAAGAGTTTTAATCAGGAAAGGATGCTGTATTTTGTCCAATATTTTTTCTGCATCAATTGAGAGGACTCTCGTCTTTTCTTTTATTAATGTGTTCTGTCACGTTGATTTCTGAATGTTGAACCACGCTTGCATCCCGGGAATAAATCCCACCTGGTCATGGTGAATAATCCTTTTAATGTACTGTTGGATCCTATTGGCTGGGATCTTATTGAGTATTTTGGCATCCATGTTCATCAGGGATATTGGTTTGCAATTCTCCTTTTTGATGGGGTCTTTGTCTGGTTTTGGGATCAGGGTAATGCTGTACTCATAGAAAGAGTTTGGAAGTTTTCCTTCTATTTCTATTTTCTGAAACAGCTTCAGTAGAATAGGTATTATTTCTTCTTTAAATGTTTGGTAGAATTCCCCTGGGAAGCCATCCAGCCCTGAGCTCTTGTTTGTTGGGAGATTTTTGATTACTGCTTCAACTTCCTTACTGGTTATTGGTCTGTTCAGATGTCTATTTCTTCCTATTTCAGTCTTGGTAGTTTATAAGTTTCCAGGAATGCATCCATTTCTTCCACTCCTCTTTTAGATTTCAGCTCCACTATCAACTCTTCAGGAAAACCTTCCTCAACCTGCCAGTTGAGGTCAGGTTGTTTTGACAACTGTTCTCATAGAACTGTGTTGCTTTCCTTTAGAACACTTATCCCTCATTATAACTATACATCCATTCATTTGCTCATTTGATCAAATGCTGCTTTTCCTATTTGACCAGAAGCTTCATGAAAATACAGCTTGTATCTATTTTTGCTCACATTTTGTTTACCACTTAATAAAATGTCTTGAACGTAGACTTATTCAGTAATTATTTTTTAAGTGACTGGATGAATCAAACTGGAATAATTGCTCTCCAATCACATTCACTGGGTTTCCTGCTCCCATGCTTCTGTCATGCTCTTCATCCCATGTGCAAAGCTATACCCACATTTTATCCTCTTTACATTTTTTCTAATCATATAGACTCATATGAATGGATACTTTCTTGTCTTTGGAAATAAACATCATCTCTGCGTCCTTTGGAAACTGTAGCACTTAGGCATCTGTTCTCTTGCCATACTTGGTGTTGCTATCAATACATTTTTGCCTTTTATGCTCTTTATCAATTCATACGTTTCTGGAGGACAAGGCTTATTCATTTCTCTTTACATCACCTGCATTAACTAGCTCATTTCTTAGAGGCTTAATTAATATATTTTCCTTATTGATTAATATGAGTAAAAGCTAAAACACATATTATAAGCTGAATTAATATTTATAGAAATAAGGAAAAATTATTGGTACTTGTTAGTTCTACTGATTTGCAATGAGTAAACAAAATTAAATTACTAAACAGCAGTACAGACATGGTTCCCAGAGCAAATGCTTTCCGTTCTGACCATTTATTATTATTTAATAGGTTTATTTGTTGTAGGTGGCAAACTAATTCTAAAATTGTTAGATTCAACTTGCTTTTTGACTTTCCACTATTCCTTGCTCAGTGAATTACAATGAACCAACTAATATTCCAGTAGAATTATTATTTTTCTTTCTCACTAAAGAATTAAAATACACTTTTTCATAGGATAGAACATTTAAATAGGCACTGAACAGTTAATTTGAGAGAGGTAACAGGATGGATCAGGATGGTGGGGAATGACATGGGTTGAACTAAATATCTGAAGACCAGGGGACCAGTTGTTAAGAATAAATTGCCACTGTTAAAAAAAAGAAAGAAAGAAAGAAAGAAAGAAAGAAAGAAAGAAAGAAAGAAAGAAAGAAAAGGAAAAGAAAAGAAAGGAAAGGAAAGGAAAAGAAAAAGGAAAATGGAAAAAAATTTTCAAAAGACTTCATAGAACTTAAGAAACCACCAATTAGTTATGACTTTTCAATGCTTAAAAGAAAAAAAACCCCACAAAAGTCAACTATATTTTCAAAGCAGAAAGTCTCCTCATTCTCTCCAGGCTCATTTATAGTTTTTGGCTCTGGGCTAATGGCTCAGTTCTGCCACAAAGCTAACATTTGTCTCTTCCTTCTCCCACCATATCTGTAAAGACATTCTGGAGGCCTCTGCATTTAGGTAGAGAACTGCTGGGAATTTCTGTGCCCCCAAATAGTGGAAATCAATGCAACTGAATTAATTTCTTTAAACATTTATTGAGTACCTGGCATGTGCTGCGTTTTCTAGTAGGTACTAAAGATTCAAAGGTGAACAAGGAATCACCCTTGCTTTGAAAGGACTCACAGTTGGGTGGAGTAGGTGGGAATATTCAAACATCATTCTTAGGTAAGACAGACTGTGTAGACAGAGCTAAAAGTGCCATGGGAGCACAGAAGAGAGATATCTGTTTCTGTTGTGGGGCTCGTTGAAGTGAGTGGGAGTGAGGCTGTGTGGAGGCGCTGCAGCTGATTTCCCAGCATCCATCCCCCTCTCCTCTCCTGCAGTGGGTGACATAGGATTGGTGAGATCAATTCCACCCTGACTCCATGAGTGAGTACTGACTGGTGAGCCAGTAACAACCCTCAAGCAGAGATGGGACCTCCCTGCCAGAGGACATTTAGAAATCCACAGGGACACTTTAAGCCGTTACAGGGCTGAAAAAGACGCTATTGGCATTTAGTTGACAGGAGTTAGGAATGTTAAATAACCAATGAAGTAGGAAAGGGACCCAAATCATGAAAAATTGTCCCACCCAAAATGCCAGTAGTACTCCTACTGAAAAATATGAGCGTAAACCAATCAGAAATTTCATCCTGTATTGGGCTGGGGAGTCCAAGTTTAAGCCAATTAGCTCACAGCATTCCCCTCTGCCATTGCAGTCCAATCAGAAAAGGGCTCTGGACTTTTCTTCAATGGGTGTAGACAAGCATCATTTCTGTCTCTCATTGGGCATGCAGGAAGAAGCCTGTAGCCCCATCTCATTCCAGCTTAGACAGGTTCCCATTCAGTCTATGTAATCTAAACATGTTTAGGTGGTTGGTTTACTTGCTTGATTCTGAATTTTTGTTATTGCTGTTTCTAAGCAAATTATTTGAATGGCAGGAATGTTGTTGTGGTATCAAGTCTAAGTAAGATATAATATATGTGAATAATATTTTGTTTTCATCCCAGAGCTTTGGAATGACTATAAAATTCATAATATTGCCATAAAAGGGGAAATGAGGGTGAAACTAAATGGTCAAATGTATTACTTATGGTGTAATAAGGAATGTAAGTGGTGCCTGGTGAAAGTTGTGAAAACCTAAGTTTAAACTTGCAATTGTGTGTGTGTGTGTGTGTGTGTGTGTGTGTGTGTGTACACACGTGCATAAAAGAAAAAGAGAGGGAGGAAGGGAGGGCAGAGGGTTATCTTCATGAATAACACTAGTTAGGAATTTGTATCTTGTTCTTTTAGGAAAAATTCTGTCCCTTCAGGTTGCAAAATCTCCTCATTAAAGAAAGCTAAAAGATTATTAATCACTGATTACTTAATCAAAGTCCATTAACATGTTCTAAAATGTTATAAGTTGTGTTTAAAATAGCTCTCTTTTTATGCCTATTAATAACTCTTCTACTGACATAAGATTAGTTGGTAGTATTCATAGCTAGAAAATATTTTCCTACATTGTCAATAGTTACGGTCCATTAAGAACAAAGAGGAAAAAGACATCCAATTACATTTGAATTAAGAAAAATTTATAAGACATAGAAATAAAGCTCAAGTTAATTTCTAAACACCCAATTTCCCTCTTGTCACAAAACCTATAGAGTATTTAGATTCCCAGGTGACTAAACTGAAAGTAAACTTCACTTGGAAAATGAGGAGGTTGAGAAGGACAGAAGAGCCCCCAGTACCTGGATACTGGTCAGGGTTGTGTACTGGTAGGCCTTGACCACCAAGTAATTTGCTTCCAGGTCTATGAGTCCCAGGATCATATACTTCCACCATCTTCGTCGTAAAATTGCCAGGAGGTTTTCTTCTCCTGTGTTATGAAGGTGAGAAGAAATGGGTTAGGTTCTGAACACATAATAAACTGTATTTAGAAGGATTCTAAATTATTGTTGTAGTATATTTTTTTTTACTGTTCCTTAACAAATATTTAATTAAACAAATTAATTGTGCAAAGCTTGACATGTTTTTACTTTGCTAATAGTCTTCATTGTAGACTTTGGCCTTTCAAATTGGTTTTTATGCCAGAATAAGACTGGGTAGGTTTTTAGTTCACCATGAAAGGCATTTTCTCATGAACATTTGAAGAAAAAAATTATGTCATGTAAAAATAAAAGGAAAGGTATGCCAGAAAGGCCGCATAAACACACACAAAGTCCAAGTCATTCTAAACTTCAGTATTGCTGTAAAATAGAAAGAAATGAAATGAGGGTAGCCCAACGGACAAAGGCCTATGCTTGCCAGCTGGTCTGCAGTTAGACTCCAAGATGCCATCCCAAGTGCTCGTTCAGCTTTCAATGTTACATGCTTTGAACGTTATATTTTGGTAGCGTGTGGGCGATGGGAAAAGAAAGGAAGTAGGCAGTCACTCTCAGATGGACAAGGGCCAAAGGACCATGGTCTGAATATTACCCCTAAACTAGAATCTTCACCATCTGGCCTCTTAAGGTTACAGCACCAGAACAGATTTTTAATCCCTTAGTTTTTCATCCATATTTTCACATATTTCAAGCCTGAAATAAATCTTATTTCTCAAAGGGAAATCATGATTGTTAATAATCATAGCTCTTTGGAGCCAACCTGTGCAGTCTTCATAGAGGATATGGACTCTGCAGACACTGGGAGTGAATGTTGACTGTATTTATCATGTATTGCTGCATGACAAATTGTCCTAAAACACTGCTGCTTAAAGCAACAAACATTTATTATCTCCTAGTTTTGTGGGTCAAGAATCTGGAAGCAGCTCACCTGAGTGTCTCTGATTCAAGCTGTCTCAATAAGTTGCATCCAAGTTGTCAGCTGTGGATGTAATCACATCTGATGGACTGACTGGGGAGGGATCTGCTTCTAAGCTCACTCAGCATGGCTGTTGGCAGGCCTCAGTCCTTACCACAAGGGCCTGCCTGAAAACATGGCAGTTGGTTTCACCCAGGATGAGCAATGAAAGGGAGAGAGAGGGGTGGGGGAGAAAGAGAGAGAGGGAGAGGGAAAGTACAAGGTTTTTTTTTTTAACTTATTATCAGAAATGGGACTTCTCCCCTATTCTTTTCTTAAAAGGAGGGTCAAGAAGTTCAACCCACACTCAAGGGAGAGAATTTTGTAAGGGTGTGCATACCAGGAGGCAGAGATCATTGCAGGTCATCTTACAGGTTGGCTACCCAGTGACACACAGCTTTAGTACTACAGCTGTGCTTAAGCTGGTCTCAAGTACCTCAACAGACCCACAGCCTCACCTCTCTCTGAGCCATTCTCAGAACTTTGAACTCCTAATTTCTACCACTGGTCTTATTCCAGTGACCACGATATGAGGTGAAGACCTTTTCAACCTTATGGAATCTTGTAAAACAAAGCTTTTCAGCTACATAGAGAATATCAGAGTGTGGGTCATGGCTAGTTGGCAACAAGGAGGGAGAGGTCTCTGGACCTTCAGTAGCTAACCCAGTTTTCAAGTCTCATTTTGGATGCCACACTTCGCACAACCTTTGCTCCAAGTACACTAAAAATCTTTTTGACTCAGTGAGTTGCTAATTTCTGTTCATCCTTCAAAATTTAGCTATTCTCTGCCATTTTTTCTGATGCCACTGCCCCCTGAGCAAGGTGTACCCAGGTCTGTATAGTCCTTTCACATGACTGTGATTACTTAGAAATGGTCTACTCACTAAACTGGGATGGGAGTTTGGGGATGGTAAGACCTCAATGTCTTACTCATATATGTATCCATAGCCCTTAGCATACTGATATATAGTAAGGATTAGCTACGTGTTTTGGAATGGACAAATAATTGAACTGAAAAAGTGTGAAGTGCTATTTCTCTGAGTATGTCAAGAGTTAGCGCTAGAATATGAGTCACGCTTCTTAGTGTTTTGTACTGAGATTCATAGCTGCTGGATGTGATCCCCAAGGTCATTTCTTTATAGCCAGCTCATTTTGGCAATGTCCTTGCACAGCATTTCCGCCTTTCTTATCTATCTGCCTATGCATTTGTTCAATCGACACACCTCTCAGGGTTTATCTTGTAAATTAGTGATTTGCAACCTGACTGAATATTCACATCTTCTTGAGAAATTTTTAAAAATCTCAGTGTCTGGGACCAGACACCCCAAATTCGGATGTAATTGGCTTTAGGTGGAGCCTGGGCATTGGGCTGAGGATCAGATGTATGACTTTCAAATCAGATTTATTTATGATTTATGGTTATCCTCAGGATGACCTGTTCTAGGAATTCCAAAGAGATACAACCACAAAGTAGAGAAGGCTGTCCATACCAAAAAACCCCCACATCTGAACATCTGGCCTGAAGCCTGCTTTCCCTGTCTTGTTTCTGGGCTTTTCCTTATGCTGACTCCTCTGCATGGACTATTATTCCTCCAGTCTCCAAATGAAGGATCAGCATAGACACTACCACCAGGGAGCCTTCCTTGAACTTCCTAGGGCTGGATTTCCCTGTAATGTGCTTCTTTAACACCCTTTGCTTATCCCACATATAATACTTATCTCACTGTATTATAATGACCTCTTTTCTTGATGCTATTACTCATTAGATTATTAACAGTTTGAAGACAGTGGCATTGCCTTGGTCATCACTTTATCTCTAGGATCCAACAGGACCTGGTGAGTGGTCAATAAGTAATACAGAATGTATGAATAAATTTCATGTTTAATAATCTCAGCAATGTTAAATAGATCGAAATTGAGGTACTTAAAATATATCTACTATACACATTCATGTTCCAGACAATGAAAACTGTTTTCCAGTTAGAATGTAGACAACATCTGACACAATTAATTTGGTGACCATTTTACACATGACATACTATACATAGGACATAAAAAGGTCGATGGCATATTTAACTGCAAAGCTGCGATTCTATAGTCACAGGTCATTGTCCCAGTTTATTTACACAATGAACAGAGAATTGCCAAACTCAGAGCATACCCGCCTCATCTCAATGATGTAAGACTGAAAATCTGGGTCATGGTGCTGTTTGTTCTACCGATCAATAACACACGCGAACTGTAATTCATTACATAGATTCAAAGGAATGATTAGCTGCCTTGCTGTTCTGCTCAAAAAGTCTGCAAAGCAAAACACCCTGAATAAATGTTCCATATTGTTCCATTTGAAGCACCAGAAAACATACAACATTCTTGCACGGCAGAATTATCCAGGAAGGCAAGGGAGCACTTTAGTAATTTTGGCTGAGCAAAAAATCCAGCCCTAGAAAAGACTGCTTGGGGGTTTATCTACATGACTCGCATTAACACTGATGTACAATAGGCCATTAAAATTCTTTCTAAAATAATGAAAATGCATTCTCTAAAGACTTTATGCCAAACCGCTCCTTAAATCTCATAAAATAGGGCCACCCATAAGAAACACCAGCACAATTGGTGGTACGTTAACGTTTTGAAATTCTTTTCTTTTTTTTTAATTAACTAGAACAAGTAATAAAATCCATGGGCGGAAACTTTAGAATTACAGTTTGCCATTTACATGCATTCTATTATTACTTTTATTATCAATATGTTCAAATATAAATAAAAATATTGGAGAATAATATAATAACATAACCTCCAACCTGATTTAATAAATGTTAACATTTTGGCACGTTTGCTTCACAAATGTTTGGGGGTTTTTTTGAGGAAGAAAACGTTAAAGATAAAACCGAAGCTCCTTTTCTGCTCTTGTGAGAGTCCATTCCCTTCCGTCCTTCCTCAATCCTTGTCTTGATACTGTTGTGGATTCTTCATGTTTGTGTTTTTGTTACACATCTTATACATATGTTTGTATCTGAAATAGTACATCACTTCCTTTGATATGTTTTTAAACTTTAAATGAGAGTTTATTGTGTACACTGTTAAATGTCATTCTTCTAGGGTTTTTTTATGTTTAGCATTGTTTTAGAAATGTATCCCTATTGTTTCCTGTAGAGCTAACTCATTTATTTTAAACACTGTATATTATCATAGTTTCTGAATATGCCACAATTTATCCAGTCTCCCAGTAACAGACATCTAAGTTGTTTGCAATTTTTCTCTATTAGGAACAGTGCAGCAAAGAAAGTTACCCTAATTTGAGGTAACAGCATTCTAGCAACAATAACTATTTCACTAATTAAGAACAGGGAAAAGAAATTACTGACAATCTTGATCACATCATTCATATTGAATTTTACTAAGCACCAACAACACGATCAATCAAAAGTGTTTTTGAATTTTTGTAACAGATAACTTCTATGAAACTTACTCTGTATCAGGCAGTATCTACATGCTTTATAAATATTAATTTACCCAATCCTTATCATAACCCGATACAGTAGACATTGCTATTAACCCTATTTGCAGATGACAAGACCAAGGCCTGAAGGAGTTAAGTAACTTGCCCGAAAGGTCACACAGATAAGCCAGGATCTGGACTCATGACAATCAGGTCCCAGGCTTTATACTCATTAGTACTGTACAATTTTGCCTCCCTGATTTGTTAATTGTGGCACTGTCCTTAGGAGTCACGCATTTCTCCTTAAAGGCTCTTTCATGACCTACCTGCCCAGACTCACCCACTGGGTGCCCCACTGCTAACTCCAGGGTGTGCCCATCACACTGAAGCCCATGTGCATGGCGACCCCGGAGCTGCCAGCGCCCCATGATGCCTCTCCTGAAGCAGCTTAGGGACGACCATGTGTCTGACCGCCAGCAAGTCAGTATCAAGGACTTGGGGGTTCCCTGCCTAAGTCCATGATAGACTTTCCCTTGTGAAATGTAAAATAAGCTTTAAAACCAATTCTATCGCTTAAGAAACTCTAATGACAAGAATTAGTGTTTCATGCTCTCCTACTCGCTAAAGCTGCAGGCATAGTAGCCATGGTCACCCATGCATGGGGTGAGGGCAGTGGTGGTGAATACATGCTGAATGAAGGAGGAGAAAACTTCTGTACAAAAACTGAACCATGCTGCACGTCCATGGCAGTGCCTGGAAAACAGATCATTGATTCATGGTGTTCTTGTTCACCCCAGTGGTCGTCTGAGTCAAGAATAATAGTACTGCGAGACCGCACTGGAGGTAAATCCAGCTCAGGGAACAAGCAGCTGCATTGTTCTTGGGACATTTTCATTAAGGGGTTTCATGGGTGGTGTGATCCTTCATGGTGTTCTCATGCAAGAACAGAATCCAGCACACTTTGCACGGAGAGTCTGCGGCAAGAGCAAAGCCCCTATGCAGGGGGTGAGACCATTACATGAACCTCCTTGTCTCACAACTTGGAGCCATCGTGCTGTCTTTTTTTTTTTTTACCAGAACTCTAAGGGGAAGTGTTTAAGTCCTAATCAGTCTAGAAAAACAAAACAAAACAAAAGACTTTTGATGGGGGTTTAAATTACTCACCTTTAAAAGCTAAAATTTAGTATTAGAATGTAGAGCTTAAAACAATTCTCTTTAGTGAAAAAAGTGAACAAAATAAATGCACTAATAAGGAAATGAAAATATAAATTGTTCACAAAAAGGACTGCAACCAATTACACTTTATAACATGAACCTGAGTGTAAGGATGAAATACAAAAAAGATAGATAACGAAGATTCAATTTTGTCTGGTAGCTTTCACACATTTTTACTATTAGAAACAGTGGGATTGGGAAGAGCACAACAGACAGTGTTTTGTCCTGGCAGCAAGCAGACTTGGGTTTGAGCACAGACTGCCTTCTGCTACGTGGTACTAAGTTACTTGGTTAATGGCTCTGAACCTTGATCCCTCTGTTACAAAATAGGGATTATAACACTATCTCATGGGGCGTTGCAGATTAAAGGTAGTATGAGTTATGTGTATAAGCTAATATCTAATATAAGGTATCTGCACAAAACATGATAGCAACGGGTAGGACTCTGAAAGCCTTGTATCCTTCCGGGCACCACGACACACAGTTATCTTTTGCAGTTATCTATGTACACAGGTTCTTGCTCTGAAATGTCTCACCAATAGTTCCTCCCTTTGACTCAAGTAGTGAGTCTACGAGGCTGGGTCTTTCCCTTGGGGCTGCTGGTCTGTTCAGCTCCAGGAGGCTGACTTCTCAGAGAAGTCAACGAGAATGGTGCCCTGTGAAGTGGTGTATATGGCAGTCACGCCTGCCCTTTGGGAGGGCAACATAGGGAGGGCACCAGAGCTATTCAGCGGTGGGCTCTAAGCCAGACTCTCCCAGGCACTGGCTGTATGATGTTGTTTTGCAACTTTGTCTCTCTAATTGTCCTCATCTACACGTTGGAGCTACCAGGTGGATTTGCCTTCTTGAGTATTTGTTAGGACTAAATGACATGTTTGTAAAATGATTTACGTGCTGCCTGGCAACTAGTTCATGTTATTATTATCTTGATTTTTTATCATAGCTGGTCTTTCCTCATGCCCTGCTTCCTACATAATGTAGTTGCATAGTAAAGATTTTAACCTTGCCTCAAAAGAGGTCTGGTATTTGTCCTAAGCTAACAAGATGATTTAGGGCAGAAGCTGGCCATGTTGAAAAGATCAACAATGTGATTGGCAGGTGGGGGGGTTTGGGTCACCCTCAGAGACTGGAGATTGAGATCAGCCACCTGGGCAATGAATATGCCTACATAATGGAGCCCCAATAAAAACTCTGGACACAGAGGTTCTAGTGAGTTTCCCTGGTTGGCAATATTTTGTCCATATTCTCACACATTGGTGATGGGAAAGTAACACATCCTGACTCCACAAGGAGAAGACCGTGGAAGCTCCTGACTTGGTACTTCACCTGGACTCTGCTCTATGTGCTTCTTCCCTGGGTTGATTTTTAATCTGTATCCCTTCCTTATAATAACTGTAACCATGACTAGAACAGTTCTGGTGAGTTCTGTGAGTCTCAGCAAATTACCAAACCTGAGCATGGTTTTGGGGATACTTCCCACCTATGAACTCGCCATTGGTGTCAGCAGAGGGGGTAGTCCTGCATGGACACTAAACTTTCACACTTGGCTTAAACTCTCACAGTTGGTGTGAGGTAAGAGTAGTGTTGGGGCTATGCCTCTAAATCCTTGCAGGAGGTTTCCTCAAACACAACTAAATCTGTCCCTCTCTTGCTCAAGAACTTGAGTACAAGTTAGGTGTATCTCAGAATAACCAGGCCCCAGAATCCTCCAGGTCTGAATTCAAATTAAAACAAATCAACAACTAGTCTCCTTTCCAAATGATGTTAAACAATGTATATGATTATTTGTTATCTTTAAAAAAGAGTGTAAAAAATTTGTGCTTTATACCTAAATTTTCTGTCATTATAAAGAGATCACTTACAATGGGAAATACTGCTCAGCAGCTTAAAATGGTTAATGATAGGTTGGCTGTGTGGAGGGGCAAATGCTTTGATTTGAAATTATTCAAAGCAATCATAATAAAACTATGTGCTAATATAAATCTCTTTATTTTCCTGGGTGAGCCTGCTGAGAGAAAAATGTATTTGTCCTTTTTAATGACAAGACTGTTCCCTTTCTTCATCCCATTTTGTGAAAAGTGACCCCACTTGCCATTTGGAGGTTTCCTGTAATTGGCTCTGATGTCTCCTGACATTAGCAGATGAATCTGTCAGGGTTATGAATTTTGTTTTGAACAAAGAGCTGTGTAGCAGCTAATGACACATGATGTAAGGGGAAGAGGCCGAAGCGGGCTTGCCGAGCATATTCAAAAGGCAACATGACAGAAGGTGCCAGCCTGGACTCTTGAGGGCTGACCTTGAGCTCTGACATGAGAACATCTGTCATGGTGGACATATAGGTTAGAACCAACATGGGAAATTAGCAAGAGACGTGTCAACAGGCCGGAAACCCTAGTAAAGCAGAAAGCAGATCAGCCTCCTCTCCCCTGTCCACCCTCCCACTTCCCAGCCCAACTGCCAAGCACAGATCTACCAAGGCCACTTCTGTTACCTGACATCTATTTTCCATCGGACACCACTGGTCGGGCACTGGCACCATAGTTTCACTCTCTCATTTACTTGCCACCCTATACTCTAGGTTAAAAGCCTGGAGTCAACAAGACCTGTGTTAAGGTACTGACTCTGCCACTTAACTGGCTGTGTCACCTAGGAAAAGTTTACTCATTCATAAAATGAGTCAAACACTACTTATTTGAAAATACGCTATACGGAATAAATGAGAAAATATATGTAAAGTGTCTGGCTTCCAGGAAATACTTAGTAAATGACAGCTTTCTTATTAATAGCCTATGAAGAAAGTATTTTTCAGAGCATGAAATTGGATTTAGAAGTTAAGTAATTTGTCTAAGGTCAGTCCTGACTGTTTATTGGAAAGTATTCACTATTTGAAGAATGATGCTTTTTGTTTACATGGTACATTTAATAAAACAGATCAGAAATATTTTTATGTATATGATCTTTCTGAAATTAGTTTCAGTAGAGACAAGGCAGTATTTTCTGAGCAATATAATAATAGTATCAATACTCTGGAAATATCTATATTAACATATATATACCTATATTTATATGTTTATTATTTATATGTCTTTTTATATATATTCCCACATGAAAATATTAAAGAATATATTTTGGGGATTAAAAAGCTTCCACTATACTAACCTAGTGGCAATGAGCACTATAGTGCCCAGATAATCATCTTAAAATATCATTTTCCATCAAAAGAAAGAACGGTTTTTGGAGGAGGGGTTAATTACATATTTGGATAGGAAAATGTAATACAAGTCAAGCCCGGAACATCGTGTCATACAGAAGAGCAAGAAGGCAATCAAACACTACTAGGGTTGTGTCAAAAGGTCACAGAGGCCAACCTGAAGGGTCTTTCATATGAAGATAACAATTGAGATGAATTGAAATGCATCAGATATGTTTAGATCCATAAGTGCATAATAAATCTGAAAGCAACAGCAATGACAATTACCATCAAACAAATAAAAAACACAACCCTAACTGGTCACCATCAGAAGATATTAATAAACCAATTCATTTTGAAAATTGGTAAATAAAGGGAAAAAAAATGAAGTTTTTGTCCCCTGGGATTCTTACATGAATTATACCACTAAGTAACTAAATAGTAGAGATTCGTCTTTATGGTAATATTCTAACTAACACATGAAAAAGAAATGAGAAAATTAGAATATCATCATTTGGTACCCCATGATGAATTAATAGATGTTGGCCTTGAAGGTCAAGCCACTAACATTACAAAGGAAGAGACAACCCAGCATTATGTTTTATGTACTTCTTTATGGAAGAACAAAACACTACTTATTGGGGAAAAAAAAAAAAGAACCTAAATCTGATCAAGACTCTGGATTCAACCTGCTAATTTAGAGAATCCAGAGGTCAGAGAAGCATGGTAAAACACGCGAGAAAGAGTCAATCAGCAAAATGCAGATTGTGAGAACTGGTGTGGCTGGTGACTCAGCTGGTCGGTCGGATGGCAGCAGCCACAGCAGCGAGGAAGGGTTTGTTAGACATGCAGGCTCCTAGGCTGACCCCGGGCCTACAGACTCAGAATCTGCATTGGATCAGGTGCCGGGGAATTTGTATGCATCACAGTGTAAGAAGCAGTGACTGCGTAAGACACAGGGCAGTTTCGTCAATAAATAAATTGTAGTAAAAAGAAAAGAAGGAAATCTATAGGTTAAAAGAACCTAAGAAAAATATCGAGCACTTGCCAGGTGCAGACCTTATTTGCATCCTGACTCAGACAAACTATAAAAGTACATATGAGACCCCTGGAAATTTGAACGCTGGCAGGATATTTAGAAATCTTGTTAATTTTAAATGTGAACAAGGTATCATGGTTATGTTATTTTTAAACTCTTATCTTTTAGAAATATATCTTGAAATAGTTACAGATAAATTGATAAAATGGCTGAGATTTGACTTAAAATCCTACAAGAAGGGGAAAGTGCTAAGGATAAGGATAAAATCAGCCTGACCATGATTTGAAATTTATTGAGGCGGATCTATTGGCACATACGTGTTCATTCTATGATTACGTCTACTTTTCTGTATGATTGAAAGTTTTCAGCTTAAGAAAGTTACAAAAAGAAGAGGTTTGACCGTGAACAGGAAGTTTAGCTAATGGAGTGGCCTTGGCCAGAGCAGAAGAATATCAACAGCACCTATGAGTCTGGAGACTTCTTTAAGTATTTTACTGGTGTAGTCACAATTCCTCCTACAGCGTCCTTGACTTGTAGGTGATAGTATCCTCTTTAGCTGCCAGAGAACGCGAAGTCTGAATTCTATTACTTCCATGTCCTCATTTCAGTCTTGGAGGTCGGGCGGAATACTTGGCAACTCTTCCAGCAAAGGTTTTGACAAGTTCTTAATAACTAAGAACCTCTCTAGCTCATCTCCCTGCATCTGGTTTCTGGATGTGTCTTGCCCTTGTGCTAACGGTCAAGATACTGCCTGTCCTTATTGCTTCATTTACAAATAAAGCCTCTCTTCTATGTTTGGACTCCAAAAACTCTCATAGGGAATCTTTTGTTGGTGCAATGCAGCAACTGTACCAACTACTGAAGCTTCATAGGGCTGCTGGTGGAGAAGTCCCTCCCCTCAAGGGGGAAGTGCTGTGTTAAGTAGAGAGCATTAAGGGGCACCTGGTGGGCTCAGTCGGTTGAGTTTCTGACTTAGGCTCGGGCCCTGTTGTCAGGGTCCTGGGACTGAGCCATGTTGGGGGGGGTGGGGAGGGCTCAGCTCGGCGGGGAGTCTGCTTGTCTCTCTCACTTTGCCCCTGCCTCTGGTTGTGTTCTCTCTCAAATAAGTAAATAAAACCTTAAAAAAAAAAAACTATTACAGTAATGCCGGCTGAGTGCAGTAAAATCGAACTCGATGATAAGAGATGGCACGATTTGAACTGTGACTGCCAAGAACCAGGAGAGGAAAAGATGGCAAATAATAAGCTAATGTCTATTGCAAGTGAAGCTTCCTGCATTGAGTGCCAAATCCATTCTGAGCCACAGATATCACAGTCATTGCAGGCTACAGTGTAGGGAGGTTCCAGAGTATGTTACCAGCCTGGACCACATACAGAGGCCTACAATAAGTCACTAAACAATGCTAAGATATTTGGGAAGCAAGAAAACAAAACAGCCAGCTTTTCAGTTGTTTATAGGGTTGCAGAAATGTGATGAAATCAGATTTTTGCCATTTGCCCCCCAGCTTTGCCTCATCTGGTTCTTACACACGAGTGTGCAGTAGCATGACCTGGAGAGCTTTCCAGACTGCCGATTTTGGGGTTCTACTTCAGAGTCTCACTTGGCAGGTCTGGGCTGGGGCTCAGGAATCTGTATTTTAAAAAGTGTCCCAGAGACTGCAATGCTGCTTGTCGCTGATTCCATTACATTTTGGCAACCTTGATTTAAACTAATAAATAAATCAGACTATTCCTCCCTGAGGCATCTGTGACTTGTTACTTCCTATCATTATAAAGAAAGAGGCAATCAATGAGACTAGCTGGTGACTAGAACCACCCGATGGGGTTGTCCTTAGCACAGGAATAAATCTGGTATCTGTTCTAGGTCTGTCAGAGTCCAGGGGAGTGGCAGGGCTATTCATGAACAAATGCACTATTATAAGCCTTGCCCCAAATTCTACCTTCTCAAAGAAACTTCCCCGTTTTGAACCACATTGACTTTTTCTCTGAATTCTTATGGTCCTTACATATCATTCTATTGTTTTGGGAACTTAATCAACCCACCTTGCATTTTTTAAATGTTACAAGGGTGTATTTCTTCTATCCTGAAATAGTTGTAAACTTAGGGAAAGCAAAGTCTCTGTTTTACAGTCCTTTTCTTTTTTAAAGATTTATTTATTTATTTGAGAGAGAGAGCATATAGGTGGGAAGGGCAGGGGGAGAGAGAGAGAGAATCTCAAGCTGACTCCCCACTGAGCACAGAGCCCTGACGTGGGGTTCGATCTCACGACCCTGAGATCATGACCTGAGCTGAAACCAAGACTCGGAAGCTTAAGCGACTGTGCCACCCAGGCTCCTGCTACACTCTTACGAACATACGTCATTGTCTGCTTAACAAATATTTCTTGACCTTCTAACACAAACAAATCCTCAAACATATATAATATAGAACCAAAGGCCTCTGTTTTATTATCTTCTAATACATTTACACATTATATTTGAGGGAGATTTTAACTTTCCTAAATTTTATTCATTCATTAATTATGTATCAACTATGGCGCTAGTGATTCAGCTCACATGCCAATGTCAACAAAACCTAATGACCCAAGATTAAAGTCACAGAAATGCATACCCCCCAGAAAAAGGTCAATTTACAATATAATAGTTTTTTAAAAAACACAACAAATACAAACCCTAATGACCCATACTAATTGCCTTTCTTGAAAAAACGGATATGTATTCTTGGATCCGTGTCCATTGATAGAATATAAACCTCTGAGAAGTGAAGGACGAGTATCTCTGAAGGGTGTCTGTCTCTGAGACACAGCAGATGGCCTGTGCTGTTAAGAATCTGCCCACACACTCTTATGACTTGAGGCTAATTACTAATGGGAGGTGATCTCTTAGGAACCAAAATTGAACAGAATGTGTTCCAGAAGTCAAGGGCTACATAGTAACTTTTAATATGATGTGTCATTTGTCTGTGGGTTTCCTAGGACATAGGGGAAAAGTAGGAGCTTAAAGGTGAATAAAAGAAAACTCTTTAGATTTCTGATTAGTAGTTAAGACAGGAGGTAAGAGGGAGGCATAGGTTAAGATCAGGATTTCTAATGCAAACCTAGAAGACAATTCAAGCTATTCTCCAAAGCAGTCCCATCAACCTTTTTGCTCTCTTCACTTTTTACAGCTTGGATCTAAACCAAATACCAAACTTGAAGTACCCACCTCCACACCCACCAAATCTAACTTCAAATGAAACAAAGTGATTTTCTGTGAAGGTTATGGCTAAAGTCTGAAGGGTGCCTGAAGGTCATGAATACTCACCTAGCTGAGAAATGTAGCTGCTAACCCCTTAATAGGAAACTTGAATGTGAACAGGCATAGTGTCAAAGGATTTTTAGATACTTCTTTCCTCTGGTCTTCTGGGGGAAGACCTGTAAGCACACTTCCTTCCTTCTCCTTGCTTACCTGTTTTCCTAAGAGGTCTCTAACTCTCATTTTTTCCTCGATAACAGAAACTTAGACTCAACAACACTCTGATATAACTGAACCAAAATCCTAGGACTTGCATTCTACTTCAGAATAAAGATGGGGCCATCTGTCCAGTCTGTGGACCTGCTGTCTGTACCACACCATCTGTCTTACAAGCTCCAACCAGGGCAGGAGAAACTGGGCTTCCCTCTTGACATCTCATCATTGCCCCAAGCATGTGGCTGACCTTAGCAAGTAAACAGATAAATAAATAATGCTTCAAGGAAACAACATAAAGAAACATTTCCAGGAGAGGAAGTTACTAAACTGACCTTGTGGTATCCCACCAGAGTTTAAATTAAGACTCCTAGTGATGCCACTATTGTATTTTTGAAATTGAGGTTGGGAGAGAAATAAGCAAAAGGGTGCAATTTCAGCAAGGAATAATCCAAGTGCTGAGTTAAGATGAAACGATATATTTTTTTCATGATTATTATTTTGTGTGTGTGGCAAAATATATATAACATTTACCATTTTAACCATTTTTAAGCCTGCAGTTCAGTGGAATCAAGCATTCACATTCTTGTGCAACCATCACCACTATGCATCTCCAGAACATTTTCATCATCCCGTTCTGAACCCCATTAAACAACAACTCCTATATCCCCTCTTTTCCAGCCACTGCTAACCATTGTTCTGCTTCCTGTCTCTATGAATTTAACTACTTTAGGCTCTTCATATGAATAGAATCATGCATTTGTTCTTTTGTGCCTACTTATTTCACCTAGCATAATGTTTTCAAGGTTCATCTATGCTGTAGCAAGTATTAGAATTTCATTCCTCTTGAAGGCTGAGTAATATTCCACTCTGCATACACCACCTTTTGTTCTATCCATTCATAGGCTGATGGACACTTGGGTTGCTTCCACCTTTTGGCTATTGTGAATAATGTTGCTATGAACACTGGTGTACAGGTATCTGTTTGGGTTCCTACTTTCAATTATTTGGGGTCTATACACAGACGTGGAATTGAGGTGATGATCTTTTATAAATTCTGAGAGTCATGTGTGAGGTTATAGAATGAATAAAGTTACTACTCTTTTTTTCCCTTGTTTTGGTCCTTCTTGTTAGTCATCCATATTGGCTCTTCCGAATCACTGGATCTTCAGGGCAGTTAGATGAGCACTCAATTGGAATCACTTTGAAATCTAACTCAATTTAAGGGCACTCTGTGAGAATGGGGGTAAATATGGGAGTGGGATTTATATATTATTGAGTTCATACACTATGGGGAGCCTGGCTAGCTGCTAGTTTTAGATTGAAAAGAAGTTGTACTATATATATATATATATATATATATATATATATATATATGTTTCTACTATATATTTATTTATATATATATACATATATATACTATATATACTATATATATACTATATATACTATATATTTATTTATATATTTATATATATATTTCTACTATATATTTATTTATATTTCTACTATATATATATATTTCACTCCACGTAAAATGTGGTACTTCTCACAATCTTGAGAACCTCTAAAATCATGACTATAATAAAGTGCTACTCTAGGTTCAGTATTTTGAGCTCTTTAAATAAAGACAATAAGGTAATAATTCTTATGCAATAAATACATTATTGACAGTTGATGACTAGCCTTCACCAGTACTTATGATATGTAGTTTATTATAAATAAATTGCTATAGAGGACAATTAATGTCAACTATTTCCTGACTGCTTTGGCTCTTCCACCTCAAACTAATTTAAAAATCCTCTGTTCATGTTCTCCAACTGTTTTTTTTTTTGGTGGGGGTACTAATCTTCTTTGTCTCCCATTCAACTTGTTAGTAGTAGAAAAGATAAAACATGAATTCTAAAAACTGTATCTAGAATAAAACCATGCACAAAAAATATCCAAAATCTATAGGATTCCTGAAATGAACAGTGTTCATACTTCTGTGAAAAAAGTAGGGTAGGAAATATACTTTCACATCTGCCATCATCTATCAGATAAATTTCACTTTTAAGTGACAGCCAAATTCCTTTGATAGGTGAGTGAGGAATTGTGTCCTTGTTTCTAATTCAGAATACACTGTATTTTCACTGCTTGGATAATCAAGCTTTGCTTCTACCTATGATAGCTGTCTAATATACTCTGCAATCTTAGAGCTCTTCCATTAGGAGAGTCATCAAATACAGCCTAGAAAGTTGGAAAAATCTCTACTAGGATAAACAATTTATTTGGCATTAAAAATATTAACTACATCACATAAGAATAGCGTATATTAGGCAAACAAATCAAGATGCCTCACCTGTCAGTCCGTCATATCTTCATTTCTGCCATTTCCCATTATGGGAGGGCTTATCATCCTGATTCCCACTGTGACAAGAATTCACATTAAAATACTCATGAGTTCCTCTACTTTTCTGGTCCACCATTGTCTCCGTGTCTCTGTTGCCTAGCAACAAGAGCATCTTATCTATGCAGGCAAATAACCTTTAATGTATATTAGTTGAAAGCACTTCTTGAAAGACTTCTTGGTCTTTCTTTTATTCTTGAAAACTTTCAAAAAGACCCTTTGGTCACATACATTTTAATTTTTTCTTCTTCTTTTTTTTTTTTTTTTTGAGATATAAGACTGCAAGGGAAAATTCACTGTGCAGTTTTCAGATCTCTTCTGTTTCACGTACCTCAATACCTTGCGGTCTGGCCAAATATAGAAATCCCCAAGGAACAGAACATGTCTGAATGCCAAGGCACACCGTGGCGAACAGCTTTTTCCCCCAGTTTTGCAGTGACTCCTACCTCTAATTCCACTTCGCTTGAGCCAAGGCTAGTGAGCAGACCCCGGCGGGAGGCTAGGGATCCCTGCCTCCTGATACCAGGGAGAATGGTCTAACCAGGTTCGCTGGACATGTATTTGGACATATACTGTTCACCAAAATAGCGAGGCACTGCCTGCCAATTATCAGTTGATCACTTTTAAAAAAGTGTGGGAGAAGAAGCAAAAACTAGTGAGCAAAATCATACATACATAAAAAGGACTATGTATGTCATTGGTTCTCTGTGCTCCCCCCTTTATGCTTTCATCCTCTATTCTCTCTCTTTCCCTCCCTCTCTCAATCTCTCTCTTTCAATCTCTCTTTTACACACACATACACACAGAGCCTGCTATTTTTTTTCTCTCTTTGCAGTTACCAGGGGTTTTTCCACATCGAACCTGGCTGTTCAGGGAAAAGGAGGCATAGAGAAGACAGCATGCTAAAGCATGTCAAGAGCCGTTGTAATTGGGGAGAGAAGGAATCCAGTATGATGAGTGTTGAGCCATCCTTCAAAGGCAAGGCTCTTGTGAGCGCCTTGCCTCCACCTTTTCCACTTGAGTTATAAAGCTGTATACATTGGATTAAATTCCTTTTGATGCCCTAAAGGATGCAGGCACATATGATGCATTTCATGCTCAGTTCAGAACCTCAATCAACACACATTTACTGAGTTTTTAACTAAGAAGTGACCTTGCTGGGCAGTCTGCCTTGTCAGTAGTCTTCGAATTCCTAGTCTCACCTAGAGCCCATATTAATTCTCTTTTCTTTCACTGATGATTTTGTCCTTTCCAGTTCTCTCCGTGAAAAATACAGAGTGTGTTTTGGATTTTTGCCCTTTTCTTCCAAAACTGATACACCATTCCCTTTCTTGTCAGGGCAAAGTTGTGATCCTTCAATTTCTGATAAGACACTCGTTCTTCCCGTCCTCTCCCGCTGTTGGCATCTGCATCGTTTGCAACTTCCATTATGTCCTAGTTACGCAGCCTAAAGCTCCTGCGGCAGCTACAATGGGGAGACACCCCAGATGATGCTTTACCATTGGACTTCCAGCCAAGTTTGACCTAATTCACCCACTTGGCCTGCACAGCTGGGCGTGGTGCTACTATGGAGCTCCTCGGCTCCATCTCTACCCATGCTTGACCTACTGGAACAGAGCCGCACTCTGCAGGTAAAAATGTCTTTGTCCTACGCTGGTGTTCCTTACTTTACATAATGGATGTATTGCCCAAAACACTGGATGTAAAGAAACTTTTTGTAGACACCATCACATTTTACATGTTTAGGGAAGAGGCTTACAAAACGAGTAATTTTTTTTGAAAGGGAATAATTCCCTTTTAAAGTGCCAATCACACCCTAATTTAATCTTTTGTAAGTGGTGATTTTCTTGTTATGTTTTCATAGTGTGAAGACTGCCCACGTGTAACTGCATGACACCTGAAGTCATTTCGCATCACAAGCCTATTGAAAATATTTCCACACTGAGGCATGCCTGAGCCCCCACACACTTTTTCCAAAAAGGACTTTCAAATTCTAAAGCTACAAGATGCTTGAGGGTAGGACCATATTTTATATACCTTTGTTACTTTCTACTGTGCCACCACAGTGTCTTCTATATAGCAAGCAAGTAATACACACGTGTTGAAAACTGAATGAATGAATCAAGCATCACGGGTCTTGGTAGTGGATTCTGAGAAAATTTTAGTTTTGAAAAATACAGAAAAATTGTTAGCTCCACCAATGCAGCTATAGTAGAGAAGCGCGAATTTTTAACATTTTCTGAAATATCTTCAAACCATTTTTAAGAACAAAGCGAAATAAAAACTAAAGCACTCCCTATAAAGTCGAAGTGTCTACTCCCTTCACACCCACTATTACTTCCCCATCCTCAGGAGGAGGGAAAGGGGATTTCTGAATTGGCTCACAATCCATTGCTGCTTTTATACACAAGCATATACATATGCGTGCATATCTATAAATACCATTTCTTTGTAAGAGTTTTATAAAATTGATAATACCAGTATCATACTCTACATATTCTTTGGCAGTGAGCTTTTTTTCACTCATCATGGTGTTTGTGAGTTATCCATGTTACACACAAATAAATCTGGCCATTTAGAAAAAAGTCTGCTGAACAGCATGCGACATTTTATTTATCTGTTCCCCCCATTCCTGGACTCACAGGTTATTTCCAGTTCTTGCTCTGATAAGCAATGCTGCAATAAACACGTTTCTGTGCCTGTACAACACTTACCAGTCTCCTAACTTACTGGTTCAGAGAATATGAGCTTTTTTCCATTCCTAGCACAGCCAAATGAGCTCCCAGTGTTGATACCAACTTCCGCTCCATCAGCCGTGTGGGAGGTTCTCTTTTTCCCTTCTTTTTTTTTTTTTTTAAAGATTTTATTTATTTGTCAGAGAGAGAGAGAGAGCGAGAGCACAAGCAGGCAGAGCAGCAGGCAGAGGGAGAAGCAGGCTTCCTGCTGAGTAAGGAGCCCAACGTGGGACTCGATTCCAGGACCCTGGGAGCAAGACCTGAGCCGAAGGCAGATGCTTAACCGACTGAGCCACTCAGGCGCCCCTCTTTTTCTCCTCTTGACAACACAAGCTGGACACATCCATCCTGTATGCTTACCTCACAACAGACAAGGAGGATAATCACTCTGCAGTTTTCTGTTTTGTGATCAAGACAACAAAATTCAACAGTCCTTAAATTAGCACCAGCACAGTGCCAACAATGATAACATGCTGTAGACTTGCTGATTTTAATACAGTGGATTCTAATTAAGAGGTAAACGAGCTAAAGGGCCGAGAGCTGAGAACTGATAGCTTGATCAGAACTGGAGTGCATCCTTATGCATTGCTGAATTTAAAACAGATGCCCAGATGCATCGGACTTGCCTTAACTTGTATTAGTGTGTTTGTAATAATGTCGTGGAGTATCCTGCCTCTAATTGTTTGCTTGAGTACCCATGGTTTTAACTTTTTATAGGCAAGATCCTGGTTAGATATGAATTACTTCCTCATATAAATGGTGTTTGAACATGAGATTTCCCAAGGTTACTTATGGTATCTACTTCTTTAAGAACACTTTATTAATTATTGTCCTAAATGCTTTGGAATAGTGCTGCTGGGAGAGTGTGGATGACTGCTAGCTACATGATGATTTCTGTGTCAAGATGTTTATAATTGAAAGCAACAGACCCCAGCCGTGGTTGCAAGTAGAAAAGGCAATTGTTGGAAGGGCGGGGAACCAGGTTTAAAACAAGCCCTTAAGGAGCTAGGACTTCTGGAACAAACAAATAGTCTTTATAATATTCCACTGGAGCAAATCAAGACCAACTGCTTTAATAGTTTGCCTCATTCCACTTAAGAGTCAAAACCTGGGAGAAAAAGAAACACTGGCCTCCAACACTCGGATCACATGCCTAACTCTTGGCTGGAGGAAGAGGGGGTGTCTTAGGTAAAGTTACACACAAAATGCATACATAGGAAAAAGAGCTCATTTCCATGAAGAAAATAAGGGATAATCTGGCTAAAATGGAGGGCAGTGGATGTTGACTGGCATGGAATAAATATCTGCTACGTGTGGGTTGAACAAATACATATATTTAATGTCTACCATATGCCAGGAATGACAACACCACAGACATGGCCACCGTGTTCCAGAGAGCTTACACAAAGCTTGAGCCTACAATTTGAATAGTTCTGTGTGATTCCAAAATTACATCACCCTCCCTCCCACCAACACAACCAACTGCCCCCTAAGTACCCAAAAGGATGTGTTGTAAACAAGTGGATCTATTTTTTCAAAACTGAACTCAGTTATCCTTTGCTCTGAAAACACCTTCTTCCTATTGTATTCCCAATTCGTGCTAATGGTGCCAAGCAAAGTTTCAGAACCATCTTTGACTCTTCCCTCTTTCTTGGCTTGTCAATTTTGAATCCCTACTCATCCTCTCTCGTTATTTTCTCTGCTCCAATCACCACCTCCATAACTGTCATATGTTGACTCCAGTCAAGTCTTGCAGTGCTTCTCACCGAAACTGCTGTGCTAGTCCCCTGGCTGACCTCTCCATCTCCCATTCTGAGCCACCTGGCTCCTGTGCATTTTCCAGTGTTAGATTACTTCTCCTGAATACGTTGTCCGAGAAAGGAGCGGGATGAATCGAGGAGAGGGTTATCTGATGTTGAGACTGAATCTCAATGTCTATTGTCATCTACTTTCATGCTGCTCAGCACCCATCTATCCTTACATAATTATAGAAATGTCTGCATCTAAATAAAATCCATTCACTCTCCTTACATAAAGGAAACTACTAAATGTCTCATCTAGTTATCAGGTTACAATTTTCTTTAAAGTCCAATGCTAAAATTGCTGTTGGGACTGTTAAACTTGGAGTATACATTTAGATGTAGGTCAAATATCCCTGAGTCATGAGCAGTCTTCTCACTGAAACTGAGACTCACAACTCTTAAAGGCCTGACAACTTTTCTCTGAATGGTAAGCTTTATGCACCTCCAGTACACGCTGAGTTATGCGATGATGGAGAAAGAGAAAAATACACTAAAACTCTTTGAGAAAGTGGAGAACTTTTTGCCTTGGTAGCAAAATACTTCTGTTCATCCAATATCATTTGCTGTATTTCTGGTTGGAGAGGGCTTCTCTTGTCCCTTATCCTCTATAGTCCCTGGTTTTTCTCCTGGGGAGAAGGTTCCTTGTCCATTTTGCCATGTGGCCACAGTAGGATGGGCGCACTGGGGAGGCTTCTTCTGTGGCCCATGCCTCTTGAGGAATCCAGTTCCCAGGACTGGCGAATTATTGGATGATCAGACAGTTAACAACTAGGGCGTCATGAAAAACTTGGTCTTTTCGTTAGGGCACTGCAAATGGAATGTGGTACCTCCAACTCTTTGTTAGGTTTTGTGTTGTATCCTTTCATGGCACAGCTCGGGGCTCAAGTCCCACAAGACAATGTCCCATGGGCTTCATTTTGGTCAGGCATCTGCCCCTTAAATGAGAACTGAGGGCCCCTGAGGGCCACCAGGCTTGGATGTGGGATGGAGTAGATCCCTTGACAAAATTGGGGCTTCCGTTGGAAACAGGGTGAATGGATGCTGGCTGACTAAAACCAACAATGCCCACCACAGAAGGTTTCACTACATACAGTTCTGTTTCCTTTTTATAATCTGTGGATGCCTCTGTATTAAACTTATTGTGAGAAAATGAACAGTTAATGCCCTTACCTGAGAAGTCCAATTATTTAGGTAATGTATCAACTAGGTTCTCAAACTCCTTTCCACTTAGCTGTGCACAGTTCTGGCTAAGGTCAGACCAGGAATTTATTATAACCATGACCTGTTAACACCACTTAAAGCTCCTCATCCTGCAGGGATAAGCAACAAGAAAATACTAAAATACTGCAGTCAGCATGACATGATCTTGGCACCACGTTGAAAGGGTCTATGTGTTCCTAGCTGTTGTTCTTCAATTGATCATGCATTCTTTAAGAACTGACATTTCATAATGATTTACGTCAGTCACTTGCCTCTTTGGGGTCACATTTATTCATTTAGCGGATATTTATTGAGTGCCTAGTACGACTGCTACCCTCAGGGTTTATAGCAGGCACATGATAATTATTTGATAAATTACTGAGTATAGTGTGGGCATTGTGAATGAATTAGACTTAGGTCTTGCACACAAAGATCTTACAGTCTGGGAAGAGAGAGATGAAACCCCAACACACGCATAGTTGTAATATAAGGTAGAAAGTAAGAAAGACCAAAAAAGGCAATAGAAATTCAGAAGAGAAAGGGCTTACTTCTGACTGGCGTATATGTTAGTTTGCTACCATAACAAAGTACTGTAGACTGAGTGGCTTAAATAATATTTATTTTTTCACAGTCCTGGAGGCCAGAAGTCTGAGGTCAAGGTGTCGACAGGGATACTTTCTCCCGAGACATCTCTAATTGGCTTGTAATGGCTGTATTCTCCCTGTGTCTTTACATGGTCTTTTCCCCTGTGTCCTAATCTCTTCTGATCATAGGGACACCAGGAGAGTTGAATTAGCACCCACCCATGTGAACTCATTTTACCTTAAGTACATTTTTAAAGACCCTACTTCAAATACAGTCACTTTCTGAGGAACTGGGTATTTCAAAATATGAAAGGGTGGTCAATTCAACCCATAACAGGTGGTAAGGGATAGATTCACGAGGGAGAGCAGCACTTGGGTTGGGGCTCTGCTCTGACACAGGTATGGAATAATCAGCCTGTAACTTTACACTTGCCAAAATGCTTGAGTTAGGGTTGGACAAATAACCTAAACAGAATCAAAGAGATACACTAGGTTTCTACTTGAGCGGCCAGGAGGAAGCATTGCTCTTCCCCCAAATGCCAGAATCTGAAAGTTGGAAGGCTGGAATCTGGAGTGGAGGTAGATTTCTTATAATCATGAGGAGAGAAAAAGCTCATTTGAGCATGAGTCATACCCAGTGGAAGCCAGAGTGAAGAGATGTAGAAATGGAAAATTGGATCCTGATGCCTAATTTGAGCCAGGTCAAGCTATGTGAAATCAGCGCTACCTTTCATTTCTCCAGGGTTTTTGGGGTTTTTTTGTTTTGTTTTGTTTTTGTTTTTGGTCACTTGTCACCATAAGAGTCCTGATTGGTAAGTACTCCAAACAAGACTTTCCATAAATCAGGTGGTAACATCTTAACAGGGAAAAATGTCTTCAAAAGGGATTAGAAAATGAGGGATATGAACATCTGAACATATCTGTGGATAATTTTTAATTGTTGAAGAATAATAGTAATAATCATAATTTGGTCTGATTTTAATTATAAGGAGAACTAATAACTCAGGCAGAAAACTATAAGCCTGCCATTTTCTCCCATGTTCAGCCAACCTCCTCAAGGTGGAAGAGCACATATTTGCATAATTGGGTTCCTTTTGTTCTTTTACTTGTTCCAACCCAGTGTCTTAGAATACCACTGTTACCGTTTCCATTGACAGAGAAAATACACTGAAGTTAGTATTAGAGCAGGCTACTGAAGTTGTCACTGTTATTACTTAGCTTAGCATAGCCAAGGTACAGACAATAGCTTTGGAAAGGCAGAACCAGAAATCACTTCTGTTCTTTTTTGTCATATGGATGACGCTGGAGGGCATAACTGAGAAGAGTCTGGGAAAGTTAGCATAATGTTTCATATCATAAAATATTTGTGAAAACCAGGATAGGACATTGCTGGACTCTCACAGAACCAGGGACACTATGAGTTTACAAACTCTTTAGGATTATTTAAGGTAATTTTATTACTCTGTTGGCCAGCGGTCAGTATTTGCTTGTTTTGTTTTAAGTTATCGAGACTTCTAAAATGTCACTGCTACCAAAGTGTGGGGGAATGGGTCTGGCTCCTACAATAATATTACTATGTAATAGACTTAGTTTTCAAAATTCTGGGCATCTAAACACTTTATTGCCCAATTCAGAGGTAGACTTCAATACACCTACTTGTTAGAATATTTAATAGTTCTTAAAAAGTACTTGTAGAAAAGCTTTGTACAACAACGTAAAAATGCCTACGATGGAAGGTTAAGGGTACAAAAATCAGGTGTGAACACTGTAAACACAGCATGATTCAATTATATAAAAATAAAAGCATAAATACTTAAGTATTGAAAGTCTCTAAAAATGACATCAAAATATTAACAGAGGTATTTGAGATTGAGTGATGGCACAATGGGTATTTTTTCCTTCTAGTTACATATACTTTCCAATTTCTCTTTAATAAGCACCAATTACTTTCGTAATTAAAAAGCACTTATGATTGCATACAAGTTGGTGCAGTCTAATAAAAGGGTTATTTTAAAATAAATTTCTCTTCACAAGTCTGAATTCCCATAATTTAACAAAGACTTATAAAGAAATCAGAGAATGATTTAATCCACAATACCAAACAATAAATGTCTTGGTCAAAGGAAATTGCAAAGTCATTTGTCATTATTTTATGAGCACTGCTCACACTCCGTGGTAGGCTCTCATTTCATTACCAAGTGCTTCTGAATTAGAGAGATAAAATTACCTCCCAGGGTCACATATGAGTGGAACATAAAGAACTGGAGATCTCATCATAGCCAGGCTAAGCAGAAGGTACTGGCAGGTCATGGAGGATGTGATTTATCGTGTGTGTGAAACTCCCTCCCTTGATGCCTTTATTTTTTCCTTCTAAGAAATCCGCTGCCCCTATTTAGGGGCCCTGGGCCTTCCAGGTTTTTTACTCAGGACAGAAATCATCAGGATGACTCAAAGAGGCATGATTTGCTCTTATCCTTTAAACTTAGTCGATTCTATTCATGCTAGGAGGCTAACTCTATTAAACACTGAAATGTTTATGGCGTTTGTGTCTAACAATGGGGACCCTTTTTTGTCTCCACTCAAGGTGATTCTAGGTGATGAAAAGCAGGTAGTTGAGATGCACGAGATGGGGGAGGTTGTCAGAAGTAGGTCCTTGTCCCTGAAAGCAGATTAGGTCTCCAGAATGGAAAAACAAAACAGCTTCAGTGTTTCCTGGGTGCCTAGGAAGGTTTTCTGACATTGTTTTTCAATTTCCTTCTCTCTTACTCTGAACTTCACAGGTTTCTGCCCATCCCTGGGCCATCGTCCCCACTTGAGTTGCTTTCACACTGATGTCCACTACTTTTTCTACGCTGCCTTTGAGTAGAATAGAATACTTCAGGTGTGTCTAGAGAAACACAGCCATGGTTTTGTTGTTCATGCATCACAGTGGCTCAGAACTCCAGGAAAGGACTCGAAGTCATATTCTGCAGAACACACCTCCTTGTAATTTATTATACAGAAATATTTTAAAGGAATTATTTTCTTAAAATCAATCAACTAACCAGTCAACCAAACTCTGACTCATACACGAACCCTAAGTAACTGATTTATTTCAAATGTGCCTTTTTATTTTAACATATAATTAAGGAATTTTTATTTTGATTAATTGGTCCCATCATTCCTTTCTTATAAAAGGAAGCAAATGCTTCCTAAGGTCCCTTCTGAGGTCTATGCTTAAATTCTATGGTCATACACTCCTCCTTACTTTTACAACCTACTTTTGCCTAGGCTTATCCTTAATGCAAACACAGATTCAAGGATTTTTCTCATTTTACCCATTTGTTTTACCTAAGTAAAAGGCAAAAAGGGAGGGGGCCCAAAGAGCAAGGGATCTCGTGAATAGTATGAAATAACCCAGGCTGGCCAAAAGCCTCTATGGAGCTCTTCCCCTTTGATTTTCTCAATTAAGAAATTTTGATTTATTAGGAGAAGGTTAGCCTTTGATGAACCGCACATGTCAGAATTTGTTATATTAATCACTTAAAGTTATTTTTAACTTTTTAAAGAAAATAAGTCAGTTAAGTTGTTCAGAGTATCAGCTTCTCAGCTGCAGCAAGCAATTAAATTCTTAAACCTTCTACATGCAAAGAGCTTCAATAGGGAAAATAAATGCATGCAAATGCTATGATCCCTCCAGTTCTCAGCACAGCCAGTTGTTTCCCTCTTGGCCCCTGTGAAGAACAGAGGATATTTGGTTCATTCACAAGACAGCCTCTGTGACACCAGAAGGTGGGCTGTCCCCCACTCCCAAGGGGCACAACTGCAGAGCTGATCACAGCATTCTCAAAACTTGCTGGATTTTTTTTCTGTTGTAAAAACATATAGAAATCTAAGGTTAGAGGAGCCTCATCATTCTTACATGGGATATAGGAATCTAGAAAGGCTTTCTATGACTTTGAATAGAATAATATATTCTTATTTATGGAATATATCCATTTACTGTATATGAAAAATGAGAATTCAGGGGCGCCTGGGTGGCACAGCGGTTCAGCGTCTGCCTTCAGCTCAGGGCGTGATCCCGGCGTTACGGGATCGAGCCCCACGTCAGGCTCCTCTGCTATGAGCCTGTTTCTTCCTCTCCCACTCCCCCTGCTTGTGTTCCCTCTCTCGCTGGCTGTCTCTATCTCTGTCGAATAAATAAACAAAATCTTAAAAAAAAAAATGAGAATTCATAACTTCACAATTCGATTTCATGTCAAAAGGCTTGTCGGCCGGTGGTTCTGCACTGACGCACCCGCTGAGCGGACGCCTTCTGCGGATAAGCCACAGGTAGCAGGAGTGAGCTCAGAGGACGGCCCCTACGTACTTTCACCAAAATTGGTCCTTGTCAAAAATTTTTCTAAAGATAGCATGTGGGGAGCACCTCGGTGGCCCAGTGGGGTAAGTGTCTGCCTTGGGCTCAGATCATGATCTCGGGGATCCTGGAATCAAGCCCTGTGTGGGGCTCCTTGCTCAGTAGGGGAGACTGCTTCTCCCTCTCCTTCTGCCCCTCCCCCCTGCTCATTCTCTCTCTCTCTCTCTATCGCTCTCAAATAAGTAAATAAAATCTTTAAAAAAAAAAAAAAAAGATAGCATGTTGACATAAAATGACCAAAAAAAGTTAGAAAAAAAATAGCATAAAAGCCAGGCCATCAAATATGGAGAAAAAGGAATCAAAGAGTTGGGGAGAGGGCAGGAAAGAGGTTTTGTTTTTTTTTTTTTATTATTGTGGTAAAATATACATAACATAATATCAACATTTTAACCATTTGTTAAGGTGCACAATTCATTATTCATTAAATGGCATTAAATATATTCACAACCTTGTGTAACCATCACCACTACCTATACCCGAAAATTTATCACCATCCCCTACATAAACTCTGTACCTATTAAATAGTAACTCTCCGTTCTCCCCTCCCCCCAGTCCCTGGCAACTTCTATTCTACTTGTTGTCTCTACGAATTTGTCTATTCCAGTTACCTAATAATGTAAGTGGGATCATACAATATTTGTCTTTTCTGTGTCTGGCTTCTTTCATTTAGCATAATGTCTTCAAGGTCCATCCCTGTTTTAGCCTATATCAAAATTTAATTTATTTTTATCAGTGAATAATATTCCATTGTATGTATATACCACATTTTGTTTCACAATAACCTTTGGTTATTGTGAATGATGCTATTATGAACATTGGCATACAAATATCGGTTTGAATCCCTGCTTTTAATTCCCTTGGATAGACACCCAGGAGTGGAATTGCTGAGTTATACGGTAATTCTGCGTTTAAGTTCTTGAGGAACAGCTATTCCCCACAGTGGCTGCACCATTTCACGGTCCCGCCAGCAGTGCCGGAGTGTCCCAGTGCATCCCTACCCTCACCAGCACTTGTTCTTTTGTTTTATTATAGTCATCTTGGCAGGTATGAAGTGGTCACTCATTGTGGTTTTGATTTCTATTTCCCTAATGACTAATGAGTTTAATCTTTTCATGTGCTTATTGTCTATTTGTGTATTTTCTTTAGAGAAATGTCTATTCAAGTCCTTTGCCCCTCTGAATTGGCTTTTGTTGTTGTTGCGGGTGGTGGCTTTCTAAAGTGTTGCTTTGTCTCCAGTTAACAGCACAGGCACCTTTCTCTGCCAGAAGCTGCCCATTAGCTCACATCCTCCTTAGGAACTCCTGCACATGGGTTTGCAATGTCCTCCGAGCCGCCTCCCAGAGGTGTTCTTCCTTTATGGAGGATGGGGATGCAGGTAAAGCTGCATCAGGAAAGAAAAGAACATCTTCTGGGGCTCCCTGGATGTTGCAGAAGCCAAAGAAACTCTGACAAAAGAAGCAGAGGTGAGAGACTAGCCCCTTGTCAAGCACCCCTCTCTTGGGGCACTCCTCATGCTTTTCTGTCCTTTCTTTCTGTCAGCCTCATACTATTCAGGAGATCCTTTGCACTCTGGACCCTCTTACTTTTTGTCCTTGGCTCTCCAGGAGCCTTAATTCAGCTGGCCAGTTGGTGATGTAATGAAAAGATTCCTCTAATACTGCATTTTGAAAGTAGCCAAAGGACTTGGTGGTAGGTTGCGGTATATTGTTTCAGTAATGGCCCCCAAAGAATCATGCTTTCCTATGTACATCCTTACATAGTCCTTTCAACATTAGCTCTTGCCTGGGTCATTAGCAAATATGACACAAGTAAAGGTTTGAACAGTGTTTGTGCATTGGGGTTTGCACTTTTTTGTCTGTGTTTGGAACCTTGAATTTGCAATATGAACAAGCCCAAGTCAGCCCACTGAAGCAACCATAGAGGAGAACAGAGGTGCCCCAGCCAATATTCAGACCTATGAGTAGGCCTATCTTAGACTGTTCAGCTTCTGTGGAGCCTTAAGATATCTTCAGGCATGGGGCGCCTGGGTGGCACAGCGGTTAAGCGTCTGCCTTCGGCTCAGGGCGTGATCCCGGCGTTATGGGATCGAGCCCCACATCAGGCTCTTCCGCCGTGGGCCTGCTTCTTCCTCTCCCACTCCCCCTGCTTGTGTTCCCTCTCTCGCTGGCTGTCTCTATCTCTGTCAAATGAATAAATTAAAAAAAAAATCTTTAAAAAAAAAAAAAAGATATCTTCAGGCACAAAATCAAGCACAGGTGTGCCCAGCCCAAGTCGCTCACCCACAGAATCACAAGCAAATAGAGCATTCATTGTTCTAAGCCACTAACTTTTGGCTGGTAGTTTCTTATTCAGGAAGAGATATGTGACATGGGCTTGTACCCACAATATGTAAAGAACAGCAAATCTATAGGAAATGGACAGCACCTAACAGAACAATGGACAGAAGGCTTAGGCATTTCACAGAAGAAGACACCCACACAAGCAATAAATATACAAAAAGTGCTCATATTCGCTATGCATCGGAGGAAAAGTCCCTGCCCACTCAGCACATTTAGTAGCTTCATGACGGTCTATTTAGCAGTTAAGTCACCTCCGAGGGCACATCTAGGCTCAAGTCTAAAAGTTCCTGAATATTTGCGAAAATGAAAATAGAAATCTTCTAGCAGTTAAGAATTGAGAAGATGCTTCATTTGTCCAACCATTATAGCATGGCAGAGTGACTTTTTCAAAAGGCAAATTTGATCCTATCTTTCTCCAAAATAAACAGCTTCCACAATATTCATGACCCTGGCTTTGTGAGACCTGGCCCCTGCCTACCTCTGCGTCTTCATCTTGTTCCACTAGTTCCCTGGCTTATGATGCTGCAGTGACAATGGCTGCTCCTCAAGTCCACCCAGCATCCCCCTCCCCTCCTCACCTCTGTATCCACTGTTCCCTCTGCTGAGTTGTTCTTCTCTGTCTGTCCCCATGATTCACTCCCTGACACCTTGGGTTTCATCTCAAGGGTCACTTCCTCACCGACATCTCCTCTAGCCATCCTATATACAGTAGACCATCTGTCCCCATTGTTACTGTCTGTATCATCTCCTAGATTATTCCCTTTATGATGTTTATTATTATTTGCAATTATCCTGCTGATTTGTCCTCCCCACTGGCATGTAATCCTGCATGAAGGCAGGGACTCGTCAATCCTGCTTGCTACTACATTGCCCCACCACTTGCACTGTTCGAAGCTTTTCCTGTTGCCTAAATGCCTATTTGCTACATAAATGAATGAAGAAATGAATGGCTCTAAATTAATTGGATAGAAAGGGCATGTTCTTCCATAGTATGGTTTCCATAGCACAATTTGAATTACGTGGGTATTCAGTTAGGGGTACCAGAGAGTCCGCAGTTATTTCTCTTCTAACATCGCTCTCTCTGTGAGCAGGCTTGCCTAGGAGTCTTGGCAGGAAACAGACATATCCCTCGCAACAGCATGGTTCCCTCCCCTTCAGAGAGCAAGGTTTCACTCCAATGACCTCAGATGTTTGTCAAACACAAACAGAGTCCTCAGAGGGAGACGGTTAGACTAAAACGCCCTTCTGAAAGGTGAGAGAGTGAATGAAGGAAAGAGACTGGGGCGAGCTACATACAGCAGAGGTTGTGCGGGTCCTCAGTCTGTAAGATCCTACCTTGATTTCCAGAGAGGCAGCTCCGAGGTGGGGCAACTTGTGCATCTGGCTTCATTCGCTCATTCACCTGCTCGTTCAGATGACTTTTTTTTTTTTTTAAAGATTTTATTTATTTATTTGACAGAGATAGAGACAGCCAGCGAGAGAGGGAACACAAGCAGGGGGAGTGGGAGAGGAAGAAGCAGGCTCATAGCGGAGGAGCCTGATGTGGGGCTCGATCCCATAACGCCAGGATCACGCCCTGAGCCGAAGGCAGACGCTTAACCGCTGTGCCACCCAGGCGCCCCGTTCAGATGACTTTTGCTAGCACAGTGCTAATAACACCTAGGAGGGCATTGCTCAAAGGAGCTGTGCTTTACTCTAGATCAACACTGTCCTCAGAGCCCTATGAATTTCAGACAACAGTTGGCTCCTACATAAATGGGGTGAAAGGGTGCTTGGAGATATGGCAAGCTCAAGAGTGAACAGCAGTGAACATGAAAACTCATAACCCTGTCGAGAGATCCTGGCTACCGTGTGGGAGCAGCTGGGCTGCCTTTTGTTGAATGAGGTTTGCCAGAAATCAATCAGCCGCAGGTGGGAACAATGGTCTCTCCTTCTCCAAGGAAGTTAGTTCAAAGTTTTTACTTCATTGGGTTCCTACGCACAAATTGTAATAGACTGTAAATCCTCAGGGCCTCTGCACTAGCATTTTCTCTAGAACTCAACGTCGAGGTCTCAGCTCAGATGTCATCTCCTTGAGAGGACTTCCCTGATGACCCAACTTAAAGGAGCCAACCGAACTTCTAATTTACTTTCCCATTTTGCTTTTCATTCTTCACTGCTTTAAGACTAACCTTGATAGTAATTTAAACCTGGTTCCATTCATTTTAACATACTAGATGGTGAAAGACACTGGGATGGATTCTAACTCAGGGATTGCCAAAAATTTTTGACATTTGTTCAAATAAGCCCATTTTAGGAAGGCCAAGTTGCCAGAAAAATGTTATCAAGCATTTGAGAAAGAAAAAAACAAGAAATAAACAAAAGCAGTTGCCCTGGTACCCATTCATTTGTGGGGAAAATGAACAGTCACTTCCCATCATAATTTCTGTACTTAATGCCAAGCCCCCAATTCCTCCCATAGCACAGAAACAAAGAGATGGTGGAATTAAGTAAACAAGGGCAATTCTGTTATTCTTTCACGGGCTGTTGGTGTTTAAACTGGTGTCCCAACCATCAAAGAGCCAAGGGAAGAGGAGGAATGTGGGAGAGAAAAGTAATGCCAGGGCAAGTGGCACCAAGGTTCTAGCCATGAGTGCCATGAACAGAGTCCCTGCGCTCGACTTCCCAATCTTGAATCTAAAGATTAAACAGCAGCCAGGGACTGCTTTAACCTGACACCATAGAAGATGCCCAGAAGCCCGAGGAGGAAATTTAAATTGATGCAGAAGAAAATAAAGAGATCATATCTAGGAAGCCATAGCTCTTACTATCCAAGGGCCTTTCAAAACAGAAAAGGCATGTTGGAGGTGTGGTTCCAGACTGCTATGAAAGAGATATTGGACGAGAAAGAGAAAGGAGTCTGAACAGTCGCCATCACGAATTGAAGCCATTTATAAAAATATAACTTGGAGATGATTTGGGGCACCTGGCGCTCACCAGCAGCGGAGAATGTGAGTGGTACAGTCTTTCTGGAGGGCTGACATGATGTATCCGAAGTCTTAAAATGTTGGTAATTCTCCACCCAGCCAACCATGAAACTGCATTTTGACCCAGTCACTGCATTTCTAGCAACTTACTCTAAAATTTAAAAATAAAAAACACAAGGATTTAGTAGTCAAGCTGTGTTCACAGTACAATTTATTATTTGAATTTGACCCTACAATGGGATTGTAAGGAACCAGGGGTCCTGACTAGCTATGTGCACTATTATTTGTGTTTGCGTACGACTCCGTGTAGAAGTGCACTTGTAGGAAATGGATAGTAAGGCAAATAATTCCTGTCCGTAGAAATAAATATTGTGTCCGGGGGAATGCAATTGACCATTTCACTGTGGATATTGATCAGTTTTGCATTCATTTGTAAATTTATTTTAGTATACTTTACACTCAAAATGTGAGAAAATTCGAGGTCTTTTTGAACTAGTTATAATATTTTATAGGTTCTTTATGAATTGATGAGATAAAATCTTAGACATGTGTTCATTTAAAATTTGTATGGGAATTAGAATTTTATACTCTTTAAGATGTATCCTTTAATATGCCAATTGCTTAAATAAATTATGGTACATTCATATAATAAAATGCTACATAGCCTTAAAAGTTGCTACGAAAGAGTATTTATTGGCACAGGACAAGGCGAGCTGCAGAACTATATATAGGCACAGTATGAGTTCACCTCCTATAAAAATGTAAATAAAAATGTAGGTATATATGTACATATATATGCATATATGAATGCATATCTGTATGGATGGATGGATGTGTTCAGGACACACTCTCCCAAAATACGGCAACTTGCGATGGATATATATTTATTTCAGCTCTGGACTGATATACAAGGTAATAACAGGGATTATCTTTGGGGATGGAACTGTAAGTATTTAATGCGTCTATATGCTGAAGTGTATTTTCTCATTTTTCTAAAATAAATTATACCTACATGGGGAAAATGCATTTTTAAAAACTGCAGTGGATAAGCAAGAACATTTTTATCTTGCACTAATTTATTTTCAGAATTAAAAACGCAATCCCTCATATAAATTCAGTCAAGACAGTCCTGTTTCCTGCTTGTTGTCTCCACATGAATAATAGGGGTCCCCTTTCATTTCAAAACTATTTCTAGTTTGAAAGAAAAAAAATTACGGTCATTTTACTTCTGTGACATAAAATCCCAAGATTTGAAACTTCGGCCTCAGCGTATGTGTAAGCCATATAAAGGGAAACTAAGACTACCTGGGAGCAATTCCGTAATTCACCTGGTTTGAAATCTGAATTTCATTGAATCCAGAAAGATATTCTTGCAAAAAACAAAGGATGCTTGCCTTCACAGATTGCACAATTGAATCCCAAACTGATGTAACTGTCCGAGTGAATGGCGAAGATGATTACAGCGCTTCTTGCCATTTACATGGACCATAGGGCTGAATCCTCAAGTCAGTGGAATAAAGGAAAGGGTTTCAGAGACAGAATATCTATAAGAATTGCTTATTAAAAGCAAATAAGAGGAAATTTTCTTTCTTCTGTAAATTTTACATAACTGCAAACAACTTACAGATTTTCAGAGAAAGCGGAGGCTTCAGATTTAAAGCAGCATTTATCTTGTCTGCCAGTTTATTAGAGTGATGCCTTTACAAATCCCCTGCCAGCCCGATGTAAGGCGCTCCCAGTGGGGAACCAGCCGGTTCAGAAAGTGAGCCTTTCAAATGTAAAGTAGGGTTTTTTCCCCCTGCCTTCTTCCCTCTGAAAGCAGACAACTTAAAGTCTTAAAAATTCAACCCTGAATTGTGACAGGGCATTTCTAAGGGCTGAGTACCGTTTGGGCCTCAGGCCATGGTCTTTATTCCAGCCAAAGCTTCGGGAGATTGATTTTTATAAGCTCAGAGTTCTATATTTTCCCCGAATCCTCTTTCACCCTATTAATATAATACCGGGATCAGATAGGGAATCTTTGACTTAATCCCAGAGATAGTGGAGTTGGTCTTGATCCTCTGTACTCTCTAAGCTCAACGTGGGAAAAATAACTTCATAATAAGGTAAGACCTCTTTTCATTCCTGTATTTTGCTATCAAGGCAGCACAAAGGCTGATTTTTTTAAAGAGCAAGATTCTAACATTATTAGTTTCTCATATCATTTACTTTGCAGACACTTGGAGAGTCAAATATCTATCTTAGGTTTCCTAATCAAAAAAAAAAAAAAAAGAAAGAAAGAAATACAAAAAGGAAAGGAAAGAAGGGGAAGAAAAATAAAGAAAGGAAAAGGGGAAAAAAGGGGAAAAAAAGACGGCCCACAGCTGACCAAAGAGCTACTAGGCAAAATAACGAAGGCATGCTGAGAACTTTTTTCCTGTCTGCTACTGAGTTACCAAGGTTCTGATAAACCTAAGGGATTTCAACCGGAAGTATAGTTTTTTCTGCACTACGGTTTTCTTTGGCTGGATTTTAATAAATGACGGTAGGTTGAAAGACAGTGGAAACCCAACAAACAGGGAAAGGAATTCGCTGCGACTCAGAAGTGCCATCCCCAGGAGAGACCGGATCATTTTACTGAGAGCCAGCTGGTGTCCACAAGCCCATCTCCCCCCACCCCACCCCCCAACCGGCTTGTCTGCATGAAGTTCTCCATGACATTGTTGCATTATCGCTTACGTTAAGGACAGTCACGCACCATGAAGCGATCAGATCCAGTATCAAATTCTTTGGTAAGCGCTGATCCAGGACTCGACAGACTGTGAGTTTAATACGTGACGTCGTGGTCGCAGTGCAACTGGGCACTAGGAATTTGTGCAGTTATTCCTGAAATAGCTTGGCGAGGGCCAGAGACGGCGCTCTGGAGTAGGCGCCTTCCCTGCGTGGAGCTGGAGCATGATGTATAGGCCAGCAGGAGAAGAGTTTCTCTCTTGTCTGCAANTGGTCGCAGTGCAACTGGGCACTAGGAATTTGTGCAGTTATTCCTGAAATAGCTTGGCGAGGGCCAGAGACGCTCTGGAGTAGGCGCCTTCCCTGCGTGGAGCTGGAGCATGATGTATAGGCCAGAAGGAGAAGAGTTTCTCTCTTGTCTGCAACAAAGATTATTTTTAACTCTCTCCGTTGAGAAAATGCTGTTTTCTGGCTCAGGCGCGTTTTAGATTAATATGCTTCCTAAAACTGAAATGACTCATCAGGGTCTGACTTTGAATGGGCTGAGGGCTTGGTTCACACATGGCTCATGAGAGAGGTGTTTCAGCTCAGCCATCGGAGGAGTCCCCCGGCCACCCACATGGATAACTTGGGGAAACTCATGTAGGAGCTGTCAAGGGAAAAACCCCAAACTGAGCAAAGCGTAAACCCTGTTATCACTGAAGAGAAAGGCTTTGGGACCAAAAGGTGAAAGAGTACAGACAAAACTCAGCTTCTTTTTGTTTTCTTTTATATGCTCAGAAAACCGACTTCATGAGTTGGTTATAATTTCCAGGCCTCTTTTTTCCCCCCTTATCTAGGGGAAGGGGTTTGGCATTAATTGGAACACTTGTCAGTCTCAGCAAAGATGGAGAGGGAGAAAGAAATGGAAACAAAAACAGGCTCTCAGACTGAGAATGCGCCATTTGACAGAAAAGCATTTTCAGCCTTGGCATTTCGAGGAAGGAGAGAGAAGAGAGGTAACATTCACGTGCCTGCCTTGTGCAAGGTGTTGGTACATAAATTATCTCATTTAGCAGATTTTGCTCAGTGACAGAGAGCGGGGGCAGTGAACAAATCCCAACTTGCACACCTCAGGAAAAAACAAGATCTTTCCAAAAGGCAGCTGGTTGAGATGGAAGGAGACGACAGACAGCCGGACAGAAATAATGGGATTGATATGGGGAAGAGGGGGGAATGTCTGGAGGAAAATGGGAGTTTATAGAAAATATGGGCCCACGCCAGAGTTAGAAGATAGCCCCCAGCCCTGGGAAGCTGGCTTTGGTTCAAGTTGTCTAGGAAACTTGTCATAAGCCCTTAGCAGTGCACCAGACAGGAAAAGTTGTACCTTTATTAGGGTTGTGGGGAGAGTTCCCCAAGTTCCTCATGTCCCCCAAGATAGACCAGTGTGGCCTCCTGTAGAGAGTGTGTGCGGCCGCCTCAGTCACCTTTCTATCCCTGGCACCTGGCTTGGTACCCTGCCAATGAAAGCAGCTCAACAAGTCTTTACTGAATTAATGCCAGGAACAGTTAAAATACATATTTATCATCTGAAAGCCAGGCAGACTCTTTCACAGTCAATTTGGTGAATATGAAATACTTACATTTTCTTAGGAATAGTTAAAAAAGAAAGCTGGAGACTGGGAAGAGGGGAAAAAGAGGGTGACGTTGATGGTACAAGAGCACGGAATGCTTTTGCAAAGCAGCTTGGGGGGCTGGGTAAGATACAGGAAGCTGAAGCAGAGTCTGTTTTGATGCCCGGGCACTGTTCTCCTGAGAATTATTTGGGATTTAAGTAAGAGTGGCTGCTGCCATTTTATTTCCATTCACAGATACTGAGTGCCTTTTTCTGTGTTGGGCTTGGGAGCACAATGGAATAGGAATTCTTTCTCCTCTCCTGGAGCTCAGATTCTCGATGGGGAGAGCAACATTAAACACGCATTGAAAATAACTCCAGATATAGCCAGGGTACATGGTGGTGGGGGTGTGTGTGTGCGTGTGCATGTCTGGAAACCAAGTCTGGCTCTGGATAGGGTGACTCAGGGAGGGTCCCAGAAGGCCATGTGACTATCTCCTCTGTCTGATGTCCTCTGGCATGAGACCACTGAGGGTAAAACTTTTGCTGACTGACATGATATCCAGCAGATAAGTGGCAGAATAAAGTTGTCATGTAAACACATCAAATCCTTGTAGGTGAAGAGGGGAATAAAACAAAGCTGAATACAAATTAAATATTATGGGTTTTTTGGGGGGAGTCAGGATTTGAATCTATTCATTCTAGACATAAATGTTGAGTCCTAATACATGCTAGACACTGTGTTTGTCATCATGAACAAAAGAGACCTGCTCTTTGACATGACAGAGCTTAAAACAAACTCAGAGCAGGGCTCACAAATTCAAATGCCCACCAAATAAGGAGCGGATAGACTGTGGCCAGTGGGAATGTGCCATCTTGTCTAGGGGGTGAGCCACAGGTCACTTCTTGGGATTGACACCAGTAACCAAAGGGTTAATGGGGCTCAGAAGCTCAGCCGCAGGCTAAAAGCTGAAACATTTTCCCCAGACCTCTTTCTGTTGGCCTTTATATTGCCCTGACTTTCCTCCTTCAGGAAGGCAGACTTGGAGCGCCTGGGTGGCTCAGTCGTTAAGCGTCTGCCTTCAGCTCAGGGTGTGATCCTGGAGTTCTGGGATCAGGCCCCATGTCGGGCTCTTCCGCAGGGAGCCTGCTTCTTCCTCTCCCACTCCCCCTGCTTGTGTTCTCTCTCTTGCTAGCTGTCTCTCTCTTGAGGCTTGCTCTCCTCTCCTCCTTGGGGGGGGGGGTGCCTCTTGAATAAACCCTTTCCTTGCTGCACACTCGGTATCTCGGTGACTGGCTTCGCTGCTGTCAGGCAGACGAATAGGAGTTCAATTATAAATTTGGGGAGGCAGCCAAGAGCTCTTTGCCTGTGGTTCACCCGTGCCAGCTGGTAATGGGAGTCCCGCGAGGAGCCCGAGCGACTGCCTAGGCTCTTTGTCCCAGGCACTGTCCCTAGGGCCCCACTCTGCCTGGATGCCACCAACCTTTGGTGCTGAACTGAACTCTTTTGGCAGGGAAGTGGGTTTGGGCTTGGACACCTGTCTCTTGGTGAGTGCTTCATATGTAATGGCATGTGAGCTTCTTTCTTCCTCCCATTCAGCTGCCTCCAAGTAAGGAAGTTTGGTTCCCTTAGCCTCCTTTTCTGGCTTGATTAAGAAAAGGTTGGCTAGGAAGCTGTTTGGTTCAGTTGCCGAAGCTGTGACTTTCAGGGAGGAACTAGAAAGGAGGCAGAGATTTGGTTCAGTCGGTGAAGACCCAACTTACTTTGGGCTTCATTTGGTTTGTTTCTTGCTGCAGCTTTTGAGTAAAACCGACTGCGTTCTACTGGAAAATGGGAAATGACAAGTCCCACATGCAGCCCTTTGGTCTGTATTCTCCAAAACTGGGCCACGCTTAGTTATGAACCTATGAAAAGGAAAAAGTGATCTTTTTCGGCTAACACTGCTTGGCCGCAATACTCATTAGACTCTGGAGAAAAATGACTAATTAACAGATCCATAAATCATAATACCATCCTGCAATTTGGTTTGTTTTGTAAAATGGAGATATTTGGAAACTGAGTCTTTAGTATTCTCCCCGCAAATATTAGTAAAACAAAGGCTATAAGATTTTGTTTGCTTCTTGTTTGTGTATTTGTATGTGGGTCCATGTATGTTGTAAATGTGAGACATTTTCTCTACTTCTGGATGGTATCATTAAAATTAATTTGTAAAAGTTTTATTTAGTTGATTTAAAGGCAAGCAGCTGTAAGAACCGGGCATTCTAAAATTCAGAAAAATGGAAACTAATCCAAGTGTTTTTCAGGTTCATGTGATCTGGGAAAATATTTTATATTAAAGCTAATTTAAGGTTGTGGGTTTAATTAAAATGAGTATCTTTAGAGTTGTCAGCATTAGATGTAGACCTCTTGTTCTGCCTCTATTTACTAAAAGTCAGGAAGGATTTGTGTTATCTCCATTACAAAATTTGTCAGAGAAGAAAATCATGTGGCATTTGTCTTTTTACCACCAATTTGTCCTTTGTATATATGAGTCTCTTTCTACTTTGTTTTGTTTGTTCACTTGTTTTGTTTTTTAGGGAAAGATTTAGAAAGAATTCTAATAAATATAATTAAGACGATTGGAAGTCACTCCATATGCAAGGAAAGTGAGACTAATTATCTGAACTGGAAAACTCAGGACAAAATCTAAATGTAAAAAGGAAAGTTGCAGAAGATTTGTGAGAAGGGAATTTTGGGAAAGGAATTCTGTGCATGGTCTGGACTAGGATTATGAAGCTCAGTATGGACAGAAGCTTATTAGTGAGTGGTCACCAGCAGCGGAAGAGAGAGCGACATTAGGCAGAAGTTGAGCAGGGATACAGTATCAACAGAAGCCTTAGCTGATTCTCTGAGGAGTTCCAAAGGTTAGATTAGCCTTTAGGACCATCTAAATTGGGGCAAGAGGTCTAGGCTTTTACACCCTCATATTGAACAGTCCTTGGATGTGACCACCTGGAAAGAGGGCTTGACCTTGGCAAGGTGATCCCTGATGGCAGCTGAGAGATGAGAGCTATTGGCAGAATCCCAACAACTAAGATCCCTTCTTTTCTGATGGGGATTCTGGCCAGGACGTCATAGCATCACCACAAGAACTCAGATCCAGGTGGTGCCCTGTATGTCTTTTCTCAATAAGTATATGATAGGGAGGAAAAAAGGAGGAACTGCATAATTTTTTAAAAAATTCATCTTATTGGGATGAATGAGTTTTAATATCAGAAGTACACCAGTATACGACTAGAATTTGATTTTCTACCTGTAACCCTATTTATGTGCTTTAAAACCTTCTGATATTTCTGACAAACCTTCCCAAGTTCAACTTCCAAGCGAAGTCTTTTTGAATAATCAGGCTTATTTATTTGGTATGTCAAATCACATGGGAAGCACTGTCAAATAAGTGATGATAAAATCTTCTGAGTTATATTGTATGGGTGAAAGCTCTAACCATTCCAGAAATTATATAATTCCTAAGGTTTTGATATATCCCTCATTTGCAATTCTATTATTGAAGTGTATATCACAGAATTTCCTTGTCAATTGCATTGTAATGACAAATACAGGTCTCTGATACCTTTACGATCATCAAACTAAGAATTTTCAGAACTAATGGGAAACCCGCATTCAAACAAAGTAAGAAGCAGTAACATGAGATGAATGAATTGAGGAAGATGATTATAATTTTTTATGACTCATGTTTGAAACACTCCTGGTTCTCTAATGTTTGCTCTTCAAGATTTAAGGAAACTTTTTCTCTTAAGCTATGACTTAAATATTCCTTTGTAAACAAATATGAAACATTTATCTTTCTCTCGCTACCTGATCCCTCCAGAGTTCAGAAACTTTTGGGGAGTATCCTTATATTTTCATGGCAATGTATTTATTTGCACAAGTTCAGTGAGAATCTACTCTCCTTATAACACAAGTGGAAACGGGTTATATTACAAAGAGCTTTGACTGCAATGTCCTATTTGAGGGAGACATGCACAGAATCAGATGTGACCGGACAGCTTTAAGAAACTAAGGTTGACTTTATGGAGTCATTGAAGCCCCTCGGAAAACTGGCCTGGTACCCTGCTTACAGGGTTCCCAGTAGCCTTACCAGGTGAGTTAAAAAAAAAAAAAAAACAACTCTCTTCTTGGCCAGGTGCAGGAACCTCAGGATATTCTGGGGACCTCAAAAAGAGAACCACCCAAGTCTATAGGTTTTGTAGATGAAGTCTGATGGCAAGTATTTGCCTTAGCTTCTTAGCCTTGAGCTGTTAAGAGTTCAATCTAAAATGTCTTATGAAAAGTTCCAGCAAAGCAGATTAAAAAACAAACAAACAAAAAACCTATACAGTCAATAACTATTCTTGCCATATTTATATAAATAAGACTGGACTGATTTTACAAATGCATCAGTATTAATTTGGCCGTCTTTGGTGGAAATGTGGGTGACTTCAGAGAGATTCTATTTCCGGAACCCCTTTGGTGAATGTTACGAGTCTACTCCTCGTCAGCTACCTTTGAGTATTTGTTGTTCACCTATAAAACTGGGCTGGACCCTGAATTTTTCTGATTTCCCCAAATATCTGGCTATGAGTCTCCAAACTAAGGTTTCTAATTTTCTCCCAGTCTCTTGACTTGAAATCATTAAGAACTAAAACTGTTCTTTTTTTCCCAAAGCCCTGTAAACTGAAGCTAGAGAACCTGAGGTAAATTTCAGAGAAAATTGCCAAAATAGCTCCTGTTTGCCTGTTGCTGTATGGGCTGCTCAAAAAGATCACCAGAATAAGTTTATTCCAGCTGTCCTGACTTGATGGATCTGTCATTGGAAAATCCAGACCTTGAGCTGGTCTGGATGGGAGCTGTTTTATGGCTCAAGGACAAGAAATTCCTGGATGCAGTAGTGACCCATCAGCTATTGTCCACTGCTGAGGACATCAGAAATTGGACTGTTTGCTCAAGGGAATAGTTGGGACCCACAATACAAAGACTCTAAAAACCCTCTGGAATGGCTGTAGTACCAGACACTGAGAAGAGCTAAAGAAAGGGGATTTGACACCATGCTGTCACTAAAGTTGGCTGGAAATATAATGAACAAGAAATAATCCTTATCCCAGGACATCTGATAGAAAGAAGTAAGTAGTCATATTCACCAAAGCACCCGTTATGGGTAAGACGCCACTCCTCAGTGGATCCAGAAATATATCATGGGTCCCAATCTTCAGAGAACTGTTCAAAAGATAGTCCAAAAAAATGTAACATCGGTGCTAAAACAATCCTAAGACTGGGCCCACACCAGTTCTCAAAGGTATACAAATTGGAGGCGCCGAACCTAGTAAAGACTGGCAGATAGAATTTACCATATGCCAAAACAGGTAATCTTTGTTATAGGCTAGTATTTGTAGATACATTTGCAAGTTGGACTGAAGCTTTTCTATGCCATTCAGAGAAGGCCTCATAGTTGTTAAACACTGTCAAACCGGGGATGCCTGGGTGGTTCAGATGGTTAAGCGTCTGCCTTTGGCTCAGGTCATGATCCCAGGGTCCTGGGATCCGAGCCCCGCGTCGGGCTCCCTGTTCGGCGGGGAGCCTGCTTCTCCCTCTTCCTCTGCTGTTCCCCCTGCCTGTGCTCTCTCGCTCTGTCAAATAAATGAATAAAATCTTTAAAAAAAACCACAACACTGTCAAGCAGCCAACTTAACTTGAGAAAAAGCCTTGCTGTTGCCTTGCTGTGGGTGAGAATGGCCCCTAGAAGTAGACGTGGTCTAAGCCTCTATGAAATATTATAGGGAAGACCCTTTCTACTCGCTTTTCACGAACCAGGAGTTCCGATGGTGCTCCTATTTGGTAAGTGTTCAATCTTTGGGAAATACTCTGTTATAGAAGTTTGCTTCCCGCAGGCTGATGTACCCCACAGATGTGCCCTTACACCACCTGGATCCTGGAGTTTGGGGTCATTAAAGGCGTAGAAGAGCAAGCACCCAGAGGACCAGCTCCAGCCTCACCGGGTAGGGCCTTCTGAGGTACGAGTACTGACCACCCATTCTTCAGTGCAACTAACGGAAATTAAGCCGTCGATTCACCACACTCACATTAAGCTGGTTTCACAGGAATCCACAGGTTCCCCACACCTGTCAGCAAGAGAAAATCAAAAAGAACAGACCCTGCTCAGCCCAGTGAACCTCTGATGGACCTGAAACTACTATTTAGGAGAGCTGATCCAAAGAAATCAATCAAAAAGTAACAAATAACCTGTGGCCTACGTAAATATTTCCCTTGGAAATAGGAATGTTTAAATGGCTGGAGCACAATAAAAGGCCTTAGACTTTCTGGCTAGAGTAGTTTTAGATAATACAATTGCTTTACATTACATTTTAGCAGAACAAGGAGATGTTTGCGTAGTAGCTAATTCATCATGCTGCACACATATTACAAAATGAGAAAACAAGATACTTGGTTATAACAAATTTCCCCTAAGGTCCTAGACTCAGACTGGTTTTTAGGATTCTCTGGGGAATTAAGTCAGTCTTACCAGGTTATAAAATGTACAAGAACTATTAACCAAAGTACAAAAATCTTGGTAATGCAGAATGTTGAGTTTCATCATGGAACTACAGAATATTTCTGGATGAGTATAGAAAGGCTCATTCCTCTAACCCTGATCCCTGCCCGTCTCTGCAGAAGCAACTAGAGTGATCATCATCCCAATTCCCTCAAGAATGAGGAATGATCAAAGGATAGTGGGGACAGAAGCTGGCAGTCAAGGGGTTAACAGGACTAATAAACACAACTGCAGCTTTTTATCCAGACCCCTTTTCATTTGCCTTTAAAGTTCCCTCCTCCTTTAGGAAGGTGGATTTGAGGCTTGCTCTCCCATCGCTTCATTCAGCTGCTTCTTGAATAAACCTTTTCCTTGCTGCATATTGGATATCTCAGGGCCTAGCTTTTCTGTGTCAAGGGCAGACACACTTGGGTTAAATTATGGGATTGTTGCTGTCAGCCAGGCCAATCCCCTGTTGCCAGGTCTGATTTTCAACAGAAACTGGAAATCCACACTTTCATGTGAACTGTCCTCACTTTTTAAAATGTTTCCAATGAATTCAAATTATCGTGAACATTGTGTAGGCCAAACACAGTCCCATCTATAGTCCAGAGTTGGCCTGCAGTCTGCCAGTTTGTCACTTCTGTGTTAAACAATTCTAAATCACTGACAAAAAGAATCAGGGTACTACCTGAAGCCTTAAAGGGGACCCCTATAGGAGTCAAGGAACGCTTCCCTGAAACATCTACATCAAACTTACTATATGAAGTATTTGCTCACATGATTTGATTTTCATTTCCTGTTGGCTTTCGTGGCTAGCTACTATTTTGAGATTCTTTTTTCTCCCTCTATCTTTTCTTATTCCTTCCACTTATGCTGTTTGGTTTTTTTCCCTTGGAGAGGGAAAAGTGGCAGGGCCAGTGCAGAATTAGCTTGAGAATCATTCTGGCTTTTATTCACCCAAAGCTTAAAACTTTAGTAGGTGTAATTTGCAGAAGAGGTCAAAGGAAGAAGGATTTTTTTGTTTTGTTTTGTTTTGTTTTGTTTTGTTTTTAGTATATGCAGAGTCTTAGATAACCAAAGGGAAAAAGTAGCACTTATTTCCTGCCCCAAGCAAGAAAGAAGTTCCTCCGAGGCTGGGAAGAAGTAGGAAAAGAAAAGAAACAACATTGGGCTTCAGAGCAGTGAGGATCCTGGCTCTGTCTCTTGCTAATGCTTTCTCTGGTGCATCTAGGCAGAGGGGTCTGTAAGCAACTGAAAGGATATGACTGTACCCAAGCACGGCCTCAGAAGCTGCCAAGAGCTGCTGGCCAAGGAAGAACCATGCGGACAGGACAACAGGTCATTCAGTGGAAACTACATCTTCTGGTCACCCATGACTTTGACCATAGAACCGCTGTGCCATGTCTGACACTGGAGAAGATCTTAGAACCATGGCATGGCCCTAAGGGTATGGGAGAGCCCCAAGTACAACCAAGGTGAGGTTTTTTTTCTTCCTCATTACGGTAGCTAAAGTTAAAATAGATTCAGTCACAGAAAATATGAAGATGTGCTATTTCCTTCAGATCTGAGGATGTGGATTGCAATTCAAAGCCACAACAGGTTTTAGTTATAACATCACAGGTGAAAGTGTACATGTTCTCATCTAAAGTCCTTCAGCACCCCTCCCCCCTTTTTAAAAATACAGATTCACACGTATTCTTTTGTCACTAATTCAATGTCCTGACCCTGAGAGACTCCAAAAATAATTCCTGCTGTACACCTCCCTAGAAATTCAAGTGCAGAATACTCTTTCCATGCGAGGACTAGTGGGGAGAAGCAGGAAGAGTGGACTGGTGCATTTTTTGCCCACTCAGAGCATGGTCTCTGGGTACTGATGAAAGGAGGCTTTATGTAATGTGTTATTGCCCGTTAACAGAGTAGCTAGGAGTGTTTCCATGCTGTGGCAAAGCCGGGGAAACCCCCTGGACTGGCTTTCCAGAAATTCTGATCCATACATGTTAGAGCCAGGTACCCCATCATCTAGAAACACTTTTGAGAGTCACGTTCTTAATAGCTATTCCAGGACATGGGATGTAATGTGGCAGAGTCATAGGAAAGGCTGGAATATATGGTCATGTTAAACTTACTACTTAGGGTGATCCCCTCATGGTATATGTTACATTATGGCTATGCTCTGCTTTGTTGGGAAAACACCATATCCTAGAAAACTGCTACAAATTGGTGATTTCTAAATAACCCAGAGGAATGGGAACCAATAACTAGGATAAGCCATATGCTGGTCCATTAGCAATTCTACAGAGGTCTTTGCTGAGAGATCTACTGTTCTAAGACAGGTGAAGAGAGCACTAAGTTTTTCTCTGCTTCCAGATTACTGAAAAATTACGAAAAGGAACAAAAGCACAAAGAATAGAGAATATTTTTACCTCTTCCTTGAAAGAAGGAATTCATAGAAATTATTTTTAAAAACCCACAAAAGATAAGAAACAGTAGAAAAGTATGAAGAGCAGATAGATTTACAGTAATTTGCAAATTGCTCCTGTTAATATTCAATTAATTACAGAGTCATTTGTAGACATTAGGCCTACTGAGCCCGTTCCAGGAGAGCATCTCTGGCTAGGCTGGCTCTTCTCGAGTTAAACAGGTTGGGATTCTAGGTAATGAGAGCTTACCAGAAAGAACATGCTTTGGATTCCAAGGATATATTTTGAAATGAGTGTTTTGTGATGACCACTACTGAGCACTGCTTTTTACTCTTAGTGTTGTTATTTCATGGGATCAATCCAATTTTTCTCTAAAAAGCAATTTCTTCTTCCGTGCATGTCTTAACACCATGAAAAATTTTGCTCTGACACTGCCACCCTCTGTCATCAGTAATGGCTCTCAACTATACAGGTGGAATTCACCTCTAACCTTAACTTCAGAGTGGAATTTTAGCTTCAACTGTGACCACAAATACACAAACACATGTCATCCAATCATTTGCTCTCTGTCATGGGTTTCAAAGCCCCCTAGCAAGCTTCAGAAAATAAAGATCTTCACTGCTGGTGGTATTTCAAGACATCCGGAGTTCCCATGATGGATTGCAGCAATCTCCACCACGCGGTTTCTCTTACTTTGAAATAGATTTTGACAAAGGTGTTTAAAGTTTTAGAATCAGACCAAAGAGAAATCCTTCCAGGGCGAGCATTAAAAAAAAAAAAAAAAACCCAAACCATAAGAGTCTTTAGTTGATTCACTTGAACAGAAGAATCATGAGAATTACCTAAGTTTCACTATAATGATCTTTAGGAATTAAATTTGGTCATGCAAAAGTACCATCAAGCTGATTTTACTTTATAAGGCTTTGTAAGTCAATGAAATAATAATTTTGTTATAAATGTTTCTGTGCATAGTGTTTATTATATATATGAAAACAACAGTGTCATTTCATAACAATAAATATAGAGCACCTACATTCATTAGCCTCTTAATTGCTTACAGATGACTGTTTTTTTAAAATGGAAAGGTTTAGGGCCGCCTTGGGTGTTCAGTCCGTTAAGCATCTGACTCTAGGTTTCGGCCCAGGTTGTGATCTCAGGGTTTTGTGAAATGGAGCCCGTGTCAGACTCTGCACTCAGCGTAGGCTCTGCTCCTGTCCCTACCCCTGCTCGCTCATTCTCTCTCTCAAATAAATAAATAAATAAAATAAAATCTTTCAAGGGGAAAGATTTGTGCATTTACACTTAGTGTGATTTCTGATATATCTCTACTAATTTTTGCCATTATCTTTGGACTTATTTGTCTCATGTACTGTTTCTTCTCCTTGTTGTATTTCTTCCCTTCTCTTGCATTTAGGAATTTCTCTTCCTCATTTCACTGTCTTCCCTCTGATGGGTTTTAAATTTGTGTTCTATTTCTATTCTTTCAGTGGTTACTTAAGAAATGTTATATCCCAGTGCTTAAAGTTAATTTTGCCTCCCTTCAAATAAATAAAAAGACCTTGGAATATTTTAACCTCAACCATCACTTCCCGACTTAAATGGTATTGTCATTCGTGGTTTTAACTTCCTTTTCAAAACTAAACCCACAAATAAACAACATTGTATTTTGCACAATTAATATTTGCACAGACATGCCTTCATGTTTACTCGCCATTATTTATTCACCATTCTTTTCTCTTAGACCATTCTAAGATCATATTTATTTTCCTCAAGTACCTCCTTTGAAGTACTAACTGAAAGTTGGTTAGTAAACTCTATTTGTGAGAAAATATCTTTAGGACACCCTTTCCTTTAAAGATTATTTTATTGTATACGTAATTATAGGTTTTATTTTCTCTGAACAGCTGAAAGGCACACTTATTTTCTATATGTCACTGATGCTCATCTAATTGTTGTTTTTTATGGATAGTCCTTATCTCCTGTTTTGTTATGTTTAAGATCTTCTCTTTTCTTTGATATTCTGTAGTTTTATTATGATGTGTCTAGGTGTGGTTTTACTTCTATTACCTTGCTTGGGTTTCACTAGACTTTCAGAACCTAGAGATTTGGTTCTTTCATCAACTCTGGAAATTCTTTTGCCATTATCTCTTTGGTCCCTCTCTCCTCTTCGTCCCATAATATTCTTCTAGACTTCAAGTTCATGTTGCATATTCTCTACTCTCTGTGTCCATTAACATCTGTTTCATATTTTTATCTCCTACATAAATTCTTAAGAACTAAATTTCAGTTTACTTATTCTTTCTTTATGAGGACTGACTCTTTTGTTTAACCTCTATACTGCTTCTAATTTCAATTCTTATATTTTTCATTTAGAAATCTTATTTGGTTTTTTTTTTTTTTATCTACCTGATTAATTTTTGGTAATCTTTCTCCTGTGTCATACGATGAAAATCCTCTTTTATCTCTTAAACATATTACACATATTTACTTTAAATTCTTTATCTAGAAATTCTAGTATCTGTAATCTTTACAGTTCTGTTTCTGTCATTTATTGTTATGCTGGCTGTTATTCATAGTGGTTTGTTTCCTCAATTTGCTTAACGTTAAAAAAATTATTAGCTCATATTCCTTAGAACATTCTCAATGGGAATTTTTTTTTTTAAAGATTTTACTTATTTATTCAACAGAGATAGAGACAGCCAGCGAGAGAGGGAACACAAGCAGGGGGAGTGGGAGAGGAAGAAGCAGGCTCATAGCAGAGGAGCCTGATGTGGGGCTCGATCCCATAACGCCGGGATCACGCCCTGAGCCGAAGGCAGACGCTTAACCGCTGTGCCACCAGGCGCCCCTCTATGGGAATTTTTGAGATGAGATCTTAAAGTGTATTATTTCAGAGGATCTGTAATTGTTTATGCCAGGCACCTACACAAACTACTAATCTGAGACTACTTAAAATTAAATTTTAGCCTCAGTGCTTTTGAATTCAAGCAGATAAAATGACATCTGGCCCCAAATAGGCATGCATGTGTGTTTCTGGACAGAAATCTCAGGGGAGAATTTATTTCTATTGATTCTGCTCTAATCAGATCAAAGCTCAGAAAGGCACATATCCCAACCTCTTTTTTTGATGGGACAGATTTCATCCTAGTTTTTTTCCACTGAGAGGGTTTCCCTTTGGAAGTCCTGGATTTTATCTAGATCTCTGGTCTTACAGTTCATACTTGTTGTCCCGGCCTTTCCTTCTGAATGCCATACTGACGACCTGTTAAGACCAGTACTCTAAAACTAGAATCTAAACAACCTGTTATATACTTGAAGGTGACTAGCTCCAGTGTGAGTAGGTCCATCCAGATGATGTTGTGGCCTACAACTCATATCTGGGTTCCACAAATTCCCATAAGTTTCTTGTAAAGTCAGTTACGCTTCAAAAAAAGACTTTAAAAACATGTTTGATCCCATAATCTTAGGGGTGCTGTACTGGGAAAGGTTTCTCAAAATATATACTCTGTATCATATTTATAAATGAAAAAATTAGGAATCCTAATACGATATTCTGAAAAGTACTCATTGTTTGGATTCCAGTAACATAAAATGATACCGGAGTTCCGCCTTGGCAAAATATACTAAATAAAGAACAGAAAGTAGAGGACTAATTTATTTACAGAATATAGAATTCTTGAAATCCACCCATTCAACTCTTTCAATAATAAATCTACTTCCTCATCCCCCAAAAAGGCTTGGAGGAGAGACTCTGGTTACGATCCTGACCACCAGATCTACGTTTCGAGGAGAAGCATAGCCATACTGCTGTCCCATAAACCTCTGAGATAAGCCGGGTTGCAGCCAGCTTCTCCTCAGTCCCCAGGTATGGGAAAGGGTAAAGAAGGATTTAACCAAGAGGGAAAATTAATTTAATCTCGGTCTTGAAAAGAAATGAATCAATTCAGTCACGAATATTCTGCATCAAAAAGTCATTAAAATTTTTAGTAATGTGAACATAGCCTTTTTATTATGGCCCCTCATAAAAATATTCTTAAGGAGAATGTTCAAAACTATTTGACTATTACCTAAGTTTAAAGAGACCGAGTTGCAGATCCATCATTGCTGAGTCTGATTATGCGTCAATCACAGACCCAGGTTTTTAGAGTACAAATCTACTCACAGAGGTACTGAAAAAACCTGGGAACAAGATAAGAGAGTTACCTTTGGGATAAATCTTATATCTGTCTTCTGATTGTCTGGATTTCCTTTAGGTAACATCAGCTCCATCTTGACCATGGTTAGGACAGGTCTTCACTGAAGCTTAGTGTAGGGAATTTTCTCTTTATCTAGGGTACAGTGGAATAAAAAAGGCATCTGTGCTTTCTTTATGAGTCTCCTTAAACTACCTGTGATTCTCCCCTCTAAAAGCAAATGATATGGAAAAAGTATCACAAGAAAACTTAATTTAAATTTTATCTAAAATACTAAAAAGTCACTTTTAATTTTAAAATAATAACTTCAATAAAAATTCTTGTAAATAAAATTATCAGCTGCATTGAATACAAAAGTAGAAACACATGAAATCTTTTTAGAAAGGTAACTACAGAGGAAGCCTGCGTGGCTCAGTTGGTTAAGCGTTTGACTCTTGATTTCAGCTCAGATCATGATCTCAGGGTCATGAGATTGAGCCCTGAGTCTGGCTCCATGCTCAGCAGGGAGTCTGCCTGAGATTCTCTCTCTCCCTCTTCCTTTGCCCCTCCCCACCCCCACTCTCTCTCTATCTCAAATAAGTAAATACATCTTTAAAAAAAAAATAAGTATAGAAACACAAGGTCCAAAGCTGATCATATCCTCCCACATATGGGCAAACAAGTGGCCGTTAAAAACAAGGCACTCTGACAAGAGAGGTTTAGAGAAGGAAGAGTAGTGGAACACTCCAGGTGGAAAATGAAGGAAGGGAAGGGGCCAGAAGAGTTGGCATTCTTCAGAGAAGGGCCAAAAATCCAAATCACCACATCCTAGGAGGTGTTGATATTGAGTAGTATAAATATCTAAGGGATCTGAACAGAAAAGACGAGAAGCAATGATGGGAATCTCNGAGAAGCAATGATGGGGATCTCTATAGCTGTGGTTTTCAGTTTTCAGGGATACCTGAATTGCAAGGTTGGGAAAGTTATTGCTATAGTAGAGGAATATTTCATACCTTACAAAAGTGCGCTTGAGATAATTCAATACCCACCTGCCCCAGTACTGTCACAAAAGGGTGTTTAACAGTGGGAGACAGGAAGCTAAGAAGTAGAGAGGAACGGGGAATGGCTTTATGGGCAACACTTAACCCAGATGTTTAATTCCTCCCAAAGGCCAATGTGTTCTATGTACCCACTAGCCTTTAATGTGACAACGATGAGAAACCACTACTAAGCAGGCAGAGACCATTTTCCAGAATTCATGGTTAACTGCCAAAGGGACTTGGAACCTATAGTAGCAGCAAATTAGAAAGATCATTACCTAGAACAACGGAACTATAACTGAGGAAGATTCTGCTTAAAGTGTTAGTATTGATTATTTAAAAAAGAGACTAAGAATTCTCTGTAATTTGTAACCAATTTATCACCGACCAATGAGAAGAGATGCTTAGGAGACAATAAAAAAAGAGGTTGGACCAGACTAGAAGAGAGATCACTCCCTCTCCAAAGTTCTGGCATTTTCCCTTTTATTTTTTTTAATGTTTTTTTTATTATATTATGTTAGTCGACATACAGTACATCCCTGGTTTCTGATGTAAAGTTCAATGATTCATTAGTTGCGCATAACACCCAGTGCAC
>NC_048227.1:66488925-66556235 GCF_002007445.2 Ailuropoda melanoleuca | reverse complement strand
CTTTTTTTTTTTTTTTTTTTTCTTTTTGAGACAGAGAGCACAAGTTGGGGGGGAGGCTGAGGGGAGTAGCAGACGGAGAGAGTGAGAGAAAACCATAAGCAGGCTCCACGCTGGGCTCGATCTCACAACCTTGAGATCACGACCTGAGCCAAAATCAAGAGCTGGCCACTTAACCGACTGAGCCACCCAGGCATCCCTCAATGACAATCTTATAAAGAGGAATTTAATATTTTATGGCGCCTCCCAGAGTAGATTTAGGATACTGGCTAGCAGAAAAGGAAACAGATTTTGGCTTATTACAAGAAAGAATTTTGATTATGAGGGCAACCCAAGACGGGATGCATTTCTCTGGAATAGTTTTCTCTCCTCTTTAATTGTGCTCTTCTCTTTATCAATGATCATCCAAGTTGAATGGACTTTGCACCTATTGTTTCAGAAAATCTTACTCATCCTGAAATATACTAGTTTTATTCAGAGCTAGGACTTAAGTATAACAGCTGACATTTAAAAAGCCACATAAATTGAATATGTCCCTCAAATATCAAATAGATTAACGTTTTAATGACACCATCTCTGAGCACATAAAATGATCAATATATGTTAATAAACAATTTTTATTGGATAGTTATCCTCATTTTTTTTTCTTAAGCCCTGAAATCTGAGTCATAGAGATATTAAGCTGACTTGCTTAGGGAAGAAACATATTCATAATAGAGACCATCCTTCAGTGTAATTTTACTGCCCCATTTCCCACACCAGTCATCTAAACCACATTGCTAATTTACACTGATTTGGAATTCTAGAGCCTATTTCTGTGTCACAATTCTTATTTTTTGAAAAAGAGATATGAAGTATATGTACTAAACTCACTTCATTTTTTGAATTAAATAATAATAAAGATGCACAAGAGAGAAGAAAACCATGGATAAGTAACACTGAGCCATAAAAATAGCCAGGATATATTTGGCTAATGGACATAATTCTACACTGATACAGCTTAAAATTTCTCTAATGCTCTCCAATCCATTCTTCCCAGGCACATTTACACCAGTAAACCTCCCCTGTAACCCGAAGTTGGAAAATGCCCAAAGGTTATCCTTCTGCTTCCTAAGCAAAAAATAATCTTTTTTTTCCAAATGGAGATTCTGACTAAACCCTAGCTAAACTGACTCATGTGCTCTGGTTTACACAATGCCCTAAAGGATTAATACCGATGTCATTTATATGATCACAAGCTGTGTTTACAGCAATAAAGAAAGCTAGGCTTAGGTAATATTAATAGCCCTGCTAATTACACTACTGTAAAAGGTTTATGGATGATATAAATTTCTGTATTATTACTCCAGTGCTCTGGCAGTGGCATTCTTCCAGAGGAACGTATCACAGGGCTCATTTGTTTTCCCTTTTTTGCGCTAATTCATGAGGAGATGAAAACAAGAGACTGAGTGAAAGAAAGAAGGAAAGGAGTCCACCAGGACTTAGTCTTACACCAAGAACAGACTATGTAAGGATCATTCTCATTTGGTGTTTTTATTTTAGGATCCAAAAACCATTTCACCTTGCCAATAAACATAAAAAAGGATGCTCATTTCACTGGTAATTAAGGAAATGAAATTTAAAACAATAAGATTTTTTTCACCTTTTAGATTGACAGAAATATTACTGATAATATCCGAAGTTGAGAAGTAAGTGGGGAAGCATACTCTCAAATACTGTTAGTACACTTTTGAACTGGTAATACTTTCTGGAGAGGGGGAGATTTAGTGATATTTATCAATATTTAAAATGCCTTTGACTCAGCATTTAAGTTTTTAGAAACTACAAAATACTCTCACATGTATTTAAAAAATATATTTACAAGGACGTTTCTTATAAGATGGATGGAATAATTCAAACTTGGAAATAATCTGCATGACTACTAATTGTGTGTTTAACAGTACTATTGTAGCAATTAAAAACTATAACGTAATGTACATGTACTGAAATGGGAAATTTTCCAGAATATATTACTAAGTGAAAAAAGCAACTTTCAAAACAACATATATAATTCCTAGCATTTACATTAAAACACATTATAACTATATATTTGAATGAATATACACAGAAAAATGCCTTGAAGATGAATAACAAAATTTTAATAAAGATTCCTTTGAAGAAGAGAAGAATTTATTTGGGTGGTGGGAAGCACTATCTCTTAAAAACAAACAAACAAACATATTTATGTCTGTATTTGCAATGTTTATATTTACACAAACATGTAATGTTTATATTCATGTATTATTCGGATAATTTAAAAGAGATAAACATACATTTTATTTATTTATTTATTTATTTTTTAAAAAGATTTTATTTATTTATTTGACGGAGAGAGAGACAGCCAGTGAGAGAGGGAACACAAGNGGATAATTTAAAAGAGATAAACATACATTTTATTTATTTATTTATTTCTTTATTTTTTAAAAAGATTTTATTTATTTATTTGACGGAGAGAGAGACAGCCAGTGAGAGAGGGAACACAAGCAGGGGGAGTGGGAGAGGAAGAAACAGGCTCCCTGTGGAGCAGGGAGCCTGATGTGGGGCTCGATCCCAGGACCCTGGGACCATGCCCTGAGCCAAAGGCAGACGCTTAACGACTGAACCACCCAGGCGCCCCATAAACATACATTTTAAAAATGGTTATAACATTGTCACCTCAAATATTGTCTCAGTCTCTTGGCTTTTCATGGTTTCCTCCTAGTATTTAGCAGTTTTTATACGGTAGACATCTGCCTTAGAAGGAACCCAACAAAGGTATTTTATCGGAAGATTTATTATTAAGGAGGTCTTTCAACGAATTTTAACTCAACAAAATTGAACTGATTTTAATTGGAAGCTCTATATTAAGGGGTAAATGAAATTCTTTGAGTTTAGCAGTAATGCTGTATACAGAGGATATTATCTACCAAAGTTATTTTTTTAAAGATTTATTTACTTATTTTCGAGAGCAGGGGAAGGGCAGAGGAAGAGGGAGAGAGAGAATCTCAAGCAGACTCCCTGCTGAGTGCGGAGCCCAACACAGGGCTCGATCTCAAGACCCTGAGATCATGACCTGAGCTGAAAACAAGAGTCAGATGCTCAACCAACTGAGCCACCCAGTGCCCCCAAAGTTATTTTTTTATGAAACTGGTACTTACAATATTAAGTTTTTGTTTTGCTTTGTTTTACATTTGGATCAGTTTTCACTCTGAAATCCAAAGCAACTTAGCTTGCACTTTAGAAAACACCCTGCTCAGAGAACAAAAATTAAAATATTACATCTTCAGCCTCCTTTCCTCAAGTAGACAGGTTAATTAGAAAGTAGGAAGAACAACATTCTAGTATCTTGATTTTGAGCTTCTTGAACCTTATTAAAAGATCTTATTTTGGGGGCGCCTGGGTGGCGCAGTTGTTAAGCATCTGCCTCTGGCTCAGGGAGTGATCCCGGCGTTCTGGGATCGAGCCCCATGTCAGGCTCCTCCACTGGGAGCCTGCTTCTCCCTCTCCCACTCCCCCTGCTTGTGTTCCCTCTCTCGCTGGCTGTCTCTGTCAAATAAATAAATAAAATCTTAAGAAAAAAAAGATCTTATTTTGGTTCAATGAATAAAGCTGGGAAATAAGTGTTGATTTCAAAGGGTATGAAAAAAAATCACCAACTATTTTTAAAAATCCTTAATTCAATATAAATAAAAAATAAAGAAGGATTTACATAATTACCCAAAGCTTGACTGACTTTAGCTTAGAACAAATGAAGTTTTAAAAGAGGGCGTAGTGATAAAGCTGTGGCAGGTGTCGGAGATAGAGCACAGCTCAGGAGTGGTCACAGCAGTTCAGGTACGAGGTGATACATGGCTTGGCTTGGGCTCGCTAGAGCAAATGGGGATAGAGGGAGGGCATCTGAAAGGGGCTCATGTAGTGTCTGATATACAGTGGGCTCAATAAATAACAGTGAAATTTAACTGAAGACAACTTCGCATCAGTCAATACATCCCACACCCAAATTAACTTTAACCCCAGAAACGATGGAAGCTTCCTAAGTTAGTTTGTTAGGTGTGTTTAAACTTCAACAATGGGAGCTGCAAGATACACAGGGGATACCTGTGGCTAGAGATACACTNCTTCCTAAGTTAGTTAGGTGTGTTTAAACTTCAACAATGGGAGCTGCAAGATACACAGGGGATACCTGTGGCTAGAGATACACTTGCTACAGAGAGACAACTTTTATCTGGTTTTCAGGTGAAACCGTGAATAGATTAGATCAGGAATTTTGGTACAAGATTCGTAGGATGCAATAATGGTTTCTTCAAAGGAATCATCATCATCATTGCTGCGTTTAGATATTTATTTGTGCTACTTTCTGAAAACAAATTGGGACTATTGGAAATTATCAAAGGAACCATTAATTCACTCCTCCAAAAACCTATCAAATGGTAACCAACCCTGAAAGACATGTGATGAATATTTGCTGAGTGGAACATACTGCACAGTAACAAAATGAGAAAATGGTTAAAAGCAAGAAGTTGATATTTTGGTTTTCCTTCCTGTGGCTCCACAGCTGCTAATGGTCCCAGTGAGCGGTTGGCAGTCTTTCTCCTCTGTCAGGGACTGAGGTAAAGCTAGTGAGCTTTGATATTCTTTACTGTGCTGCTGCTTTTCACTTTATAACACTACATAATTGTGGTTTCTAATATTTTACAGGGGTTGTTGAAACTTGGGAAGAGCTTAAGTTCATAAACCAGCAAGTGCCAAAGGTACATCCCGAAATGACCGAAAGGGTAAAGGGCTTCTTAAAGGGATAAAGTCAAAAAAGTAAAGGACTGTTTGCTACTACACTAAGGGGTCACAAGCCAGGCAAAGTGACGGAGATCTGTGATCCATATATACCTGCTTATAAAAGGATAGGAGACCTCTGAGAGTCTTGCAAGTCATAATAATCATGAGACGAGCCAACTGCCATAGCTCATAGAAGCTTAGCAGCCAAGAAGTCACCATAGCTAAGTCTAAATAAAGGATGGAGGATATCTGTGCCATATTCTCCTGGAACAGTGTGTGCTGGGGCCGGGGGGGGGGCAGCGTACAGGAACTGGAGGAAGAACTGTTGCTATTTTAGTGTAAAGTCAGGATCCTAGAACAAAGAGTGTGTGCACTGGCCACGGGGAGGCCATGAAACAGCAATGTTTTGATTGTAACGGCTTGTAATGAATTCTTCTGCTGTGAACAACTGGGAAAGGGAGGACTGGCAACTAATGAAGAAAATAGTCGTGAAACTAGATGACAGAGGAGAAGCAAATTCTTTGACAAGGAAGATGGGGTGGAGAGGAGGGAAAATGAGACCCTCAGATCTGGCCTTTGCAATTATAGGGACTCTTCACTAGTCACTCTACTCCTTTTGCCTGTGAGCTTAGAAGACTGGGAGAAGGGAAATCATCTTTACTCAGTTAGGCATCCTTCACACCTGGTCAAACAGTGCCTAACAGAAGAAGGCCCTCAAAAAAGTACTTGCTGAATAAATGAATGAAATAATAGATGGATGAATACATGAAGGAAGAAATGTGTGACTGAGAAAGGTAAGAGAAATTAAATTTAGATAAGAGATATCTGAGCAAGACATAATCAGTTCAGAGCCTTCTAGAAGGTTCTGTATAAGGAAACATGGGCAGAACTAAAACTATAAAACTCAGTAGGCTGGGGAGCAGTTGCCTCCTTGGCTTGTGTATATCAGGCTGATTCCTTTTGTTAAGAGACACTCTGAGTACAGGAACATACTTTAGGAGTTAGGTATCTAAATTAGTCAACATATCTGATGCCAAAACAACAGAAACTAGGAGTTGAGATCTATTAAGTCTCCATATAGTAAATACCTTACAATTTTTAACAGTGCAGAGACTTCTACATTTATGCCACTTACATAAGATCTGCCCACACATTTCTCTGTTAAAAAGAAGTTACCAAGTTCCTTAACTTTATTTTTAGAAGTTGAGTTCTTTGTTTGCTTCTGAATGATCTAACTTAGTTTCTTTTAGTCTGACAAAAGTTTAAAATCAATAGCTTGCTTAAAGCTGTGCTATAATGGCCCTGAGTTTAACACAGCACAGCTGGAAATTTCGACCTCAGCGAATGACATCCACTAAGCCAAAAGTTGAAATGTGTTTGCAGGTATAGAACCAGATGCTTTGAATTTGGTGAGACCCCAGTAGTCCATTGAGTTTGTCTGTGGCATGCTCTTCCTGCTGAAAGATGGGTGAGTGAGAGCTCCATGATCTTGACAGCATGGCCTTCCCCTCTTCTCAGCTAGAGGATGACACACTGGTGGCCATTTCACTGGCTATGTAGCCCCCAAAGCTTTGTGCTCTCTCAGGGCATTTTACAGTTCTTTTTCATCTTGGCGTATTTTTATTTTTTCCTCTCCCCCCCAATTTTATTTTTCAACTTTAAAATAGAACAAACGTTCTTACTATGTCAAAAAATGGGAGCAAGATTCCTTTTAATGACCTCATCCAAGGACAATTCATGTCTGTGCAGTAGTTCACTAGTAAGACTGATCTCTGCTTATAGATTTTGTACTATGGCTTCCATTGAAAGGCCCTGAAAAGGGACATGCTGCTCACTGTTTATTCCAAAAGACTAATGGAGATTTGGGATTTTGATTATAAAATAGTGACCCTACTCTCCCTCTGGGAATGCCTCTGAAGAATCCCTACTGTTGTAATGATAGGTCTTCTAAAGCATCTATGGCCATTGCCCAAGAACTGACTCCTTGCTGGAAATTATCTTGGGCAGAAATGCCATCCCTTCTTGGCTTTGGTCAAACCACACTTTTTTGTCCTCAACTTCTCCAGCTGGCATGTGCCTTGGTCAGCAGGCCAAATAGGAATGTGATTTTCCCAGCTGCTTTGGCTCTGCTTTGCTTTCCAGATGCGTATGCAGTCGGTTGCTGTTCACAGATGCGTTCTATGTGTGTTGCGGGAAAATTAAAACATTCAGGAAAAAAGGTACTCAAACTTAGTTGACAACATATTGATCTTAACTGGTGTCCTTGTGATTTCAAACCTTTTCTTGAGCAAAGAACAGTAACTTGGAGTAGTAATTTTCAGGCATGGCTTAAACTGAATCTGGATCTTCTCTTTAATATCTAAAGTTGTGGTGACAGTTGTGTCTCAGTAAAGTGAATGAGAATGTCTTTCTTCCCATTTCCTCCCATTTGTATATCAGTTATGATTACGAGAGAAGGAAGAAGCTGGATGAAGAGAGGAAATGGGAGAAGAGAAAGGAAACATACACACAACCAAGAGGAAAAGAAAGGGTGGGAAACAATTTTGCTTTGAGATTTTATGGTCAAAATCAAAGCCATACAGCAAAGAACTCATTCATTTCTGGGGACAAGCACTGACCTAGGGAACTGTTCTTTCAAGTCTTCCTTTGGCAATGCTCCTGTCCCCTTTATGATCTCTCAGAGTTTGGGTGCAGGTATGCCTGAAAGTAGAGGGGTGGCTCTGGGTCCCTCTGGACAGATTCTGGGTGCTCACTGTTCCCCTTGGTTTGGCTTTTTCAGGCAAAAGACCCCCACTACACCCTGGGGGAGGAAGACTTGGGCCAGTGCATTTCAGAATGAGTCGTCTGCCAGTGTAATAATTCTATCAGTGAGTTCCCTCATTTACCTTGGCCACCGCACTGGTGAGGAAACATCTAAAATGTCTCTTCTTTGTATTTTTCTATGAATCATACCAGTGTCTACTGTGACATCCCACAACAAGTTCAGGAGAACACAACTGCTGGAAAATAGCTAATGAATTTCAGGGTCCTCATGTTCGAATTTATTCAAATTAAGGGTTACATGTGTAAAATCCAACTTGCTAGGGAGGAGAATCAATATTTATTAAGTCATTCTAATGCCCGTGATGGCAGATCATACGCATTCAGTGCTCCTATATGCCTGACCCTGTGCTAGAACTTTCCACATATCACCTCATTTAGTCCACAGGAAACCTGTAAGGCAGTTACCACCCTGACATACAAAATGAAAGAAAACAACACAGAAAAGTTATGGAAACTTATCGGGATGACACAATGGCTCTTAATTTTGGATTGAATTGAGAAACAGAAAAAGTCTAGACCCTAATGGTTTAAAATTATATTTTAATGTAGTGGACTTAAGTAGTAATTCCTAAATATGGTTCTTAAAGATAGACATTTTCTTAGACATGGCTAATTAGACAGTTACAGGTAAAAGAAATAATAATTCATGCTACTTCACAGAAAGAGTGTCAAATAATAAAACAAAAAATGGTCAGAAACATAAATCCTGATCACATTTTCTTTTATTTGCAAGTCATTTCCTTTATGTTTTTCCTCATACAGGTCACTGAAGAAGCCCAGTCACTCCAACTTGTAGTAAGAACCCACCATTTGCAAATACCACATTTAAATTTGGTGAGTTATATGATCTTTCTTCGGTCCTCAAAAATCTCAGAAATGGAAACCAATGAAACCAGATACTCGAAAAATGCACAGACAGGGAATTCTGATCTAAAGTAACCACAATGCAATTCTAATCCTGTGAAGGGAAAAAAAAAATGTTTGCTTCATTTTTCCCCCTGCAAATCTCATGTAGCGGACTGCAATAGCGTCTGCAAGATGGCTAACTGCTGAGTCTTTGANCCACAATGCAATTCTAATCCTGTGAAGGGAAAAAAAAAATGTTTGCTTCATTTTTTCCCCCTGCAAATCTCATGTAGCGGACTGCAATAGCGTCTGCAAGATGGCTAACTGCTGAGTCTTTGATTTAATGAAAACTTAGGGAAAGCAATTCAACTCACTGCAGGGACTGCTTTGTTCTTCCATTATGATTCCTTTTTAATGAGAAAGATGATTGTAAGGATAAACCCTATTCGTCTGAATTTTTACACTAATTACATACAAAGCACTATTTTGGCAGAAGGGGACTTATCTCCTTCAGGCAATACAGTTATCATCTTGTAACCACCCTCCAATCTTCCACATGAACATTGGAGCTTCGTGCCAGGAATGAGTGTTGCTCCATGCCAGCTCTCAGCATGGACAAGTGAATGCTTAAAGATTTCCAGAATTAACAGTCAACGTGGACTCCAGAGAAGACAGAGAGACAGCCTCTCCCTCCAAGCTTATATGCTGTTTGGAATGAAAGCATCAGAAAGGCATCCCTTAAATGAAATATTTGGCAAGGGGAATGAGGGAGAGTCTGATGTATAGTGTGTGTGGGCATGTGTGTACGTTTATATGAGGATTCATTAAGAGGAGAGGATAGTGTTGCATATTCATGTCATTTTCTTTGCATCTAAAAGTCATTTAGGTGATACTGAAAGTTCTGTGTAAGGTATCACTCTGCTTGAGATTCACCCCGTTTAGCACAAACAGGACATGCTCTGTTGGATACTCTTAACTTTGATTAAGACTGTGGAAGACTTGATTTGGAGCAGATTCACCCTGTAAGTACTGCATATGTATGGAGTGTGTGTGGTTTTGCGTTGTTTAATGGATTAGAAGCTGGATAAATAATAGTTCATGTCACACAAGCAAGGTCCTTGGAGTAGGTATTTTTTTTTTTTGAAACTATACTCATTCTTACAGTCTAAAAAGCATGCCATATGAAGTGGGAAATTTTAATGGTGACCTCCTAAAATCTGTAAGTGACTGAGGGAATAGCTACTATAGTTTCCCTGTTGAAAACTCTGGGCCTAATGAGACATTATTTTATCATGGTAACCACGAAGGGATTGTAGACAGTCAATTAATTCTCTTTCATTTTTTCTTTCTTCTTCTTCTTCTTTTTTTTTTTTTTTTTGCCTTGGGTCAGGTGTATTAAAGTATAATTTACATGTGATAAAATTCATCTCTTCTAGTGCAGAGCTTGAAGAGTTTTAGCACATGTATACAGTCCTGTGACCTCTACAACAATCAAGATCTAGAGAACATTTCCATTACCCGAAAAGCTCCCTTGTGCCCCTTTGCAGTCAATCTCTCCCACTCCCAGGCTCTGGCAACCACATATCTATTTCCTCACCTTATAGTTTTGCTTTTTCCAGAACATCACATAATTACCCAGTATATAATTACACAGTACGGAAGTTTTCATGTCTGGCTTCTTGAACTTAGCATAATGCTTTTGAGATTAATCCATATCATTGCATGCATCTTACTCCTTTTTATGGCTGAGTGGTACTCCACTGTAGGAATTCACCACAATCTGGTTATCCAGCACAAGTTAGTGAGCATTCGGGGTGTTTACAGTTTTTGGCGATTACGAATAAAGCTGCAATGGGCGTTCGTGTATAGTTCTCTGTGTGGACATCATGTTCTCATTTCTCTTAGAAGACTGTGATTGAAGGGTCATATGGTAAGTGTATGTTTAACTTTGTAAGAAATTGCCAAGATATTTTCCAAAGTGCTGGTATCATTCCCAGCAGCGGTCTACAAGAGTTTCAGTTGCTCCACATGCTGGCAGACAGTTTTGCTGGAACTGGACTCTAGTTTTCTCCTGTGATTTTCTCCAATAATTTCCCAGGATGGTTTGTGTATATTCCCCTCTTCCTCACCACCCCCCATCTTTTCTTCTCCCTTCCCCAACAACATAAGCATAATTCCCATGGAGTGTCTACCAAGGATTCATCTGAATACCTCAATTCCTGAGGTACGACCTTTACTATGGGAGCTAGAACTCTCCAATCATACTTAAGTAAAAGCAAAGGCAACCTGACAAGGAATAGGAATGGAGGTATGCCAGGTGATTCCCCACACGGGAGAATTTTTTAAGAGGTTCCATGAATATTACCTCACCAGACTTACGTAAGTGACAGTAATATTTCCCCCCACAACTCTCAAGGTTGTTATAATTCAGTATTTACACTTGCCAAGTGCTTCCTTATACTGACAACCCACTAACAAGGACTTAGTCAAGGTTATCCAGAGAATTGGAAACTGAGCTATGTGTGAGTATAACTCGGGCTTTTGCTTTGAGAAAATCCTGGATCCTGCTTTAACTTTTTTCACTGCTCTGGCCTGTGTTTTTGACTCCCTATGGTACATTCCAACAAAGAATCTTCCAACAAAGGCAAGGGGCAAAGATTCACAAAGGATTAAAAAAAAAAAAAAGGATTGATTTCTTAAGTTTTACTTAAGAGGGAAAAAAATCAGACCAACTCAATTAAGAAAATAGGAAAGGATTATTTTAAATCACAATGATCAGTGGACTCTATTTAAAAGTACATATCCAGATGATAGAACAACCAGGATTTTAAAAAAGGATTGAATCTCACAAGAGGGCTAGCTATCTCAATAGAATCTAAATACAGTACGTGATTAACAAAACTGGGGAGACAAGATGTTCAGGTGACTCTAGGATCTGACAGATACTTAAGTTTCTAAGATGTTGTTGTGGCTCTCTGAGGGGTCTATATGATTTTGCACAAAGTCCTACATTTCATCTAATCACATAGCTATTTTTAATCTTGCAACCTTGGTAATTGAGAATTTAGCCTATGTAATTGTATGTAAAGTGCCGTGTTTCTGCAGAGAACAAATAAGAAGCCTGTCTGGTGTGGGAAGAGGTAGCAATTACTTACTGATTAATGTTTCCCCAGCCACCACCAAAAGGAGAAATGCTTGTTTGGCACAAATTCTGAGAAGAGCATTCACTGAAAATGCTGAGGGCTATAGGACTGGACTGTTGGACCACGAGTTGCATCTAACTGTTTTGTGTAGACAAAGCTGTCATTTTTCTGTATTTCTCTCATCTGTCCTGCCCTACTTGAGTGCCCTGGGTAGGAGAAAGGAGATGGTGGGTAGGGCAGGCAGGGAGACAGCGAGTGCTTAAAATAACTGAAGGGAGTTCATTTTTTCAGCCTCCTCACTTAGAACTGAAATTTAAACTAGGATTTCTGTCTTCTGGAATTTAATGTTCAAAATGAGGATATTTTTCATGAAGAGTATATCATGCGTTTACTTTTCAGTATTCTCTCTTTATGAAAAAAATCAAAGGGATTACACATGGTGATGTGTTTATGAGCGCTCTGTTAGTACCCTTAGAGACCTGTTTCATTTTCACACTAACACAAAGGAATATATAAATGACTCAATAAATACTTTAATGTCCATGTTTCAAGAATTTGCTGAAAAGCAAAATACATGCACTACCCATCAAATTGCTTTTAGCTGGAAGCCTGTCTTTTATTCAAAATTGGAAGACTTTATAAAAATATCTTTCAATGAAAAAGCAAAACTTCTAGAATGAGTCACCAGGAAAACATCTAATGGTGATCAATGGTGGCAGCATTTTATTTTCTTTCCAGGGTCTGTATATGAAATGAAGCAGACACTTCTCTTTCTATTTGTGCTTTCATTACTGATACCCATTTTTTTTTTAATACAACCATGCCTTGAGGAGGAAAACAAAGATTGAAAGTGTTTCTTCTCCCCCTCAGCATCCTGCCTTTGCCCCACAATCCTTTCCACCCTCGTCACAGAGTAAAGTGTGAATGGAAAAATAAAGAGGAATTAGAGAGACAAGAACTGAGAAAAATTGGCAAAGAAAAGAAGGAAATTATTGACTGTTTAAAAACCATGGTTTATCTACATTCAGAAGTTAAAAATTGCCAGAAGAGGAACCGTGGGTATCTATTTAAGAACTGCTGAAAGTAGTTCTAAGAAGCAGCAGGATTCTTATAATAATTGATAAGAGACGTTTATAGACAAAAAGTGTGATGACATATTTTTTTCTTGATATCCTATCTTCACGTTTGTTTTTAAAAGCCTGTCACATTTCTTGCTTCTACAATAGAAATGCAGGAACTGGTTGGGCTTTAGTTAGACCCCAGCCTGTTCTTTCCTCTTGTTTATAGTCTTTGCCTTTTGTGTTTCTCTGCTTCCTGATTTCAGCCAGCATTATACTGAATTTTAAGAAAAAAAAAGTAGATATGAGGAACAGTCATCTTTTGAGAATTTCCTAGGCAAATCCATAAAGTTTTTGGAAGCTTCACTATACTTATGTAGTTATATTCCTGTGAGACAATAGAAAATATATATATTGGTCTCTGCCCCCAGTTTCTGGCACAGGGCTCCTAAAACTCTTGTAGTTTCCTAAGTAATAAGCCTACCCAGGAGCATCTTTTGTTCTAATATTTGGTCTTCGACCCTCGTTCCCGACACGGTGTTCCTAAATCCCTTGGAATTTCCAGGGTGACGGCAATATCTTTCGTTCGAGTGAGGTGACTCTTGGTGGGCTCCAGGATAGGGACCAGTTACCACAGAGTCCAAGTCATGATTAGAAGTGTGGAATTTTCAGCCCCACCTGTCCATTCTCCAGAGAGGGGAGAGAGACTGGACATGGCGTTAATGATCACTCACGCCTACACCACAAAGCCTCCATCAAAATCTCTCAAGTAGAGGATTCAGAGAGCTTCAGGGTTGATGAACACGTGAAGGTGCAGAGAGAGTGGCGTGCCCTGAGAGGCACGGAATCCCCACAGACTTTGCCCTATTCATCTCTTTCATCTGGATGTTCACCTATATTATTTATCATATCCTTTTATAATAAACTGATAAACAGTAGGTAAACTGTTTTCCTGGGTCCTGGGAACCACTCTGGCAAGTTCATCAAACCCAAGAAGGAAGTCGTAGGAATGTCTGACTGATTTATAGTCCATCAGTCAGATGCACAGGTTACAACCCAGACTGGCAATTGGCCTCTGAAGTGAGAGGGGCAGTCATGTGAGCCTCAGTTCTTAACCTGTGGGATCTTATGCTAGCTATCTCCAGGTAGACGGGGTCAGAACTGAGATCAACTGTAGGACACCCAGCTGGTGTCACAGAATTGCTTGGTAGGAAAAACACCACACATCTGGTGACAAAAGTGTTGTTAAGTGTGGCGATAATGTGAGAGTAAAGGAAAGATACACGGGAAGAGAGCTGAGCTTTTCTTCATAATCCTGAAGCCCTACTAGGTACGAACAGCATGAGTCTGGATTTCAGGCATTACTTCAATGAGTACATTTTAATTGCCTGAATAACTTCTCAAAAGTGCTTACTATTAATCTACTGAAGTTATAGCTAAATTCTCAAACTTGTTACAGTGTCAATGGAACTACTTGTTTGAGGCACACTTTTTCTATAAATTTTATTACCGAAGCTCTTTGTTATGAACAGTAAAATCGTTTCGAATTTTAGAACTATCTGGAATGGGGCGCCTGGGTGGCTCAGTGGGTTAAGTGGCTGCCTGCACCTCAGGTCATGATCCTGGGGTCCTGGGATCGAATCCTGCATCGGGCTCCCTGCTCAGTGGGGAGTCTGCTTTTCCCTCTACTCCTCCCGTGCTCATCCTCTCTCTCTTGCACTCTCTCTCTCTCAAATAAATAAATAAAATCTTAAAAGAAAAAAAAAAGGCATGTGGTAGAGCTCTCTGGAATAAAAACCTAGTACCAAGCAAGGAAAGGGTAGACCCAATACCTGTCCAACAAGATACACATTTTTTAAGGAGGATGGTAGTCAAAATTTTGTAGGAACCAATTAATAATCAGGGATGAGTTCAGAAATCCAGATTGAACTGGAGTTATATTGGAATTTTTACTGGAACCTGTTGTTTCAGTCTTTGGTCACTGGTTCAGTGCAAATCTGGTAAAGAGAACTCAGTTTAAGTCAAATTTTCACAAGGCTTTTGCCATCATACCACCCTGAACACTCTTGAAGGGCTCCTTGCATTTATCACAGTGTATTCCCATGTCACAATCGTAACTTTTTAGAAGTGTGTGGTTAGAATGATAAAGAAATATTTGTTTAAAAATATGTTCCAGAGACTCACTTCTTGCAGTTATGTGGCCTACAGTGACATCAAATTAAATGGTGGCCTGGTGGGATAAATGGTGTCTGTGCCTGGAGAATGGGAAAGACAGTAATTTTGTTCAGTCCTGATCTGCAGCCTTCTGGGAGGGGTGGTCAAGAAGCACCAGGAAAGAAGGAATTGTGGCTATGAGAGCACGTCCCCTGCACAGACCAGACTTTCCATCCTCTCATCTTCTTTGCTCTGTTGTTCATTCACTCTCAAATCGTGAGGTGCACGAGGAAAGCGATTATTATTATGTCTCTAGAACATAGTACTGAATCAGCCTATACAAAATTAATGTAATTACTATGTTGATTTCCAGATGTTAGCTTAATGCCAGCCTATTAAAACTTCTAAAGATGAAGATTAAAACAAACATTCTGGGTAAACACCCACATAAAGACATGTCAGTGAATTGAGTGATAATCCGAGGCAATGGCAAAATCTCCAGATAGGGCATTTTAGAAACTGATTCTCTCCATCACTGGTTGGGATAAACAGAATTTCCTCAGGCACCCTTCAATCCCCGACCCCCCCAGCCAAAAGCTTCCAAATTCCTCGTCCTAGTCCTTGGCCTCTCACCAGGTGTGCCCCGCCCCTGTCTACCCGCCCCACCCATATCGGGGCCACATCCTCTTGACTTCATTGCTGGGCCTCACTAGGCCTCGCCCCAGGGCTGGTTTCTTATTCAGGTCTTTTAAATTCAAGCAAAAGCCCTTCCTTTTGTTCAAAAGTATCGTCTTTCCCTCCTCCTATCTCCCCTAAACCCCACATGGGCTTACAAGGAGCCCCCCCCCGGGGGGGGCGGGGGGGGCACCTGACCTTGGTCTAGGGTCAGCCTTCCAGCAACTAGTTAGTTCTACAGCTTAGAACAGGTTCCTGACACAGGACCTTATAAAATTTTGGATAATAATACTTAATTCCTTGGACTGAAGGTATAACAGAGACCACTTAGATACACAGTGTCTGGCACATTATAGAGTCTTGATAGAAGGTATCGTTATAAACTTTAGGGCTTTTGCTACGTGTAGTTTTCTAAGCTTTTCTGACTGAAATTTTCTGTTTCTTAGAATGACTCGATTTTATTTGTTTACCCATGAAGGTTGTTGTTAAATCTCTGGATTCCTGGAAAGTAAGATGGACAAGAACCCAAAGACTAGTTACAGTTCACCACCTCGTAGTCTAGACTGTGTAGTTCTAAAAATCTTGAGAACATAAATTCACCACTTTCCTGTGAATTTTGTGGGTTTTCTTTTTTTGCATTTGTAGTGTTCAAACTGTTAGCTTCCAGATCAAACCGGAAATATAGCTGAGACTCAATGTCTAGAACTTCTGTGGACTGAGGTCTTAGTTGAAATTTTATTCTTAAATCAATTATGTCTACTGTTGATAAATTTAAAAAAAACAAACACCGATAAACGGTTTTTTGAGAAGTAAATGGAATTAGCTTTTCCAATACTTAGAACAAATCCAAAGTTAAACTGGAATTCAGTCCCAACTGAATAAAATCTAGTATTGGCCACATTGTTATAATTAAGCAATATTATTCTGGACAGCCATTTAAATAAGTGTAAAAATGAAATACTTGATACGGTTCTTATAAAAGTTTCAAAAAAGTATGACTATTAGGATTGATGAAGAAAGCCATTCATTATTTTTCAAAGCTTATTTCACAGTCAACAGCTTCTGGGGGTGAATCATTGGCTATTTCTGGGCCAGGGGAAAGACTGTTTACACCAGATCCAGTGTTATAGTCATAAGGTTCTGAATTACCCTCTCCAGTGATAACCCCCAAGATTTCAACTTCAGGTGCCAATTAACAAGTTTTTCTTGCATTGATTCTTGGAGGACTTGTTTTTTTGCTTTAGCTATTTTAAATTTAGACAGAACAGCTCCTCTGACCATTTGTGGTAGTTTTCTTTCCTTTCTTTTCCCCTTTATTATTACTAGAGTTGTTTGTGTTTACTATTTTTATGTTTCTTGTGCACTTTCCTAAGGAACATACATTTGTCTGTACTTCCCTTGGATTTCTCAGGACTGGCATTAGTGAGGACAGCTGTATCAGGCCTTTCCAGCTTCCAGGGAAGCACTCTATTTAGATTCACTGAGGGGTACAAGGAATGTTAACAGAAATTCAGATAGTGAGCAATTGTACATTTTGCCTATACATGCATTTCCCACTTCCCACTGAATTCACACAATTTATGCTTCTTTGTGATTTATTCGTTCATTCTGTTTGCTTTATTACTGCAAAATAGAAAAGTGAGATTTGAGGTTCTGAATTGGCTTATGATGCTGTAAGTGAAAAAAAGTTAATTTAGTCACGGCTCATCATTCTTCTAGATGTTTATAAAAAAGAAATTGAGCTATATTCCAAGCTACATCTGGGTTTTTGCATGCTTACCTTGTCTGACGGCTAGTGTGGTGGTATAGACCAAGAAGAGAAGGATGTAATTCAGGAAACTCTGGAAGACTGGTGTATTGGCATGGAAATCTTCTGACAGGTACTTGCTGGTCAAGCCAATTCCACAAATAAGAAGGGATAACACCTGGCCCAGAGCCACAGAGATTAACATCTCCCTGAAAAAAGTAAAGAAGAAAACAGCAAACATCAGCAGGAAGTCCATTAAAACAATAACAGTTAAAATTTATTGAGCACTTGTGCCATTTACTAGGCCAGTTACAATAAATTTCTTTTCATCCATCACAGCAATGCTATGAGAGAGGTGCAATTTTTAGTGAGGTTTTATAGAGGAAAAAAACAAACAAACAAAATTTAGAGGGGTTAAGGAATTTGCTGTCACATAACTAGGAAGTGGCAACGCTGGGATTTGAGACCAAATCTCTCCAAGTGATCCTGTTTTCTAGCCAAGGCGCTCTGGAGCCTGAGGCGGGGAGGTGGGGCGGGGGAGGATTAACATCATCCCTGATGCCCACCATGACATTAATGAAGTGATCAGAAACCCAAGAGAACACCTGCACCCTGACGAAGAGACACCACATTGTAACCTTATCCTCAGGTTCTCATACCATTCAGGAGAGACTCTTTTGTTTATAGATTGAAATCTTGGATCCAGGAACACTTAGGGGAAGGGGCTGTACAAACCCCTGAAAATCCAGAAGGACCATCTCCTTTCCATTCCCAGATTTTGGATCTTCGTTTGCTCTAGCAAGCACTGATAAGCACTAGTCTCTGCTCTCCTCTACACAAGTTACACTTGCTGCATATTACAACGGTTATTCCTGAAGGAAATTCAGTCACTGAGGTGGTATAATATAATATTTCACATTCTGTAAATATTTTCTGTGGCTTTTTCACATAAACTGTAGACCACTATAATAGAGACTAAAGGCAATGGTTGAAGGGTTCACTTGGCATAGAAATACAATGCCCATATGGGTTTTATGATCATATAAACCTGTATCATCTGACTCAGGAAGAGTCCCTGGAAATACAGAGCAGGCTTCTGCCTTCCCCAAAAGTCCCATCTGACTTTCTGGGTTTATTTATAGAAACAGCAATGTAAAATAAGCAAGGAGTAGTATTTCTAAACAAAAACCATTGGTCAGAGGATTTGCAATGTTACATGTTTCCTTCCCCTTGGCAGATGTGAACCCATCTTTCCAGAAGGGGCACAGAGTCCTGGGTAGATACCTGGGTGGTGTCTTGCTTAAAAAGAGAGAAAACGAAAGAAAAAGAAAAAAATTAAAAGGCATCCATCACATTCTGGTCATTCCATTTGTTTACATGAAGAGGAAAATTGTGGCAAGGCATGAGGGCCCATAGAGAAGGCTTTCTTTCCTGAGGTTAACCTGTAACATGCTCGTAGAGGCTTCTCGCTGGTTGCCCTATTTCCAGGTACTGGCCCTGACCCCCAAATTCAATCTTTATTAAGGAATCAAAGACATCTGTCTGTTGCTTAAAATCCTATAAACATACCCTATAACGTACAGTGATCTATACGGCCTGTGGTACATCATCTACAAAGATAGCTGCCAACATTTCCTCTTATCCCTCTGCATTCATGCTGCTCCTCTCAAAGGGAGGTGGGATCTATTTCTCCTTTTCTAACTGAGCTTATCTTGTGATTTACTTTGACCAACAGAAAGTAAGGGGAAGAATGCCATGTGACTTCTGGGCTAATCCATTCGAAGCTCTGCAGCTTCCATCTTTTGCTCTCTTCAGATACAACATCCATGTAAAGAACCTAGGCTACTGAATCTTGAGAAACCATGTGAAAAGAAAAAGAGACACCCAGCCAGTGCTGCCCCAGCTGAAGCACCAGACATGTGAGTGAGGATCCTGGATCGTTGGGCCCCAGGGGAGCAGTACCAGCCTCTGCCACATGGAACAGAGATGAGCCATCCCCAGAGACCACAGCCCAACTGGAGAATTGTGAGAAACAATCAATGGCTGTGGTTTTAGGGTATGAAATTTGCACTGGTTAGTTATGGAGCAACAGGTAACTGAAAACAAGGCCCTAAATGCCCTCCCATCACTCTTATTACCTCTTATTTACCTTTCCCCACAAAGCCAGAGCTCCAGTCCTACAAAGCTACTTAGACATCAACAATGAGTCATGGTCTTCTTTGCTGGCATTCCTTTGCATGTGTTACTATTATTTCCAGAATGTTCATCCTACCTTTATCAGTCTGACTGCTATTCATCTTTTAAGATTTGTTTTCTATGTTATCCCCTTTAAGAAGTCTTACCTGTCCTCTCTTCCCTGGGATGTTTCTCCTTTACTTCTATATCATTGTATTCTAACTACTGATTTTATCCCCTTTATCCCTCTGCCAGACTGTGAAGCCTGTATGATGTTCTTCACCGTATCTATAGCTGGGCAATATAATTCAGAGGAAGCAGAAAATGAAGGGATTCAAATACAATGCAGATAGGCCTAGGTAACCCTGAACAGTTTTACTAAATTGAAAGGTGATAAAAAAAGAAAGGCAGAGGTAAAGAGAAGTACCAGAATTATTTTAAAGGTTTTTAAGCCAGCCTAACAAAAGTGTAAAATCCTCTAACAAAAATCATGATAAGGAGTTGGTTTTAGTGCAAAGATAACAAATATTTTTGGTATATTGAATTTGAGCCACCAGATGAAATTCCAAATAATCCAGCAATATTAAAACCAGAAATGAGAATTCGATAGGGAGGTCAACCAGGAGATAAATACGCAGAAGGTATACACCTAAAAGTGATGGCTGAAGTACTAGAAATGGATGATATCACCAAGGAAGGGAGAATGGGAGGGAGAACAAGAGGGCCTAGGAAAAATCCTTGAGGAATCCCCAGATTGGGGTTAGGTAAGAAAGAAGAGGCATATCACTGGAGTCAGAAGTGGTTAGCTGGCCAACGGGAAAACCAGGACAGTTCTTGCTATCAGGGAAACCAAGGAAGCAGAGACTTTCATGGAAGAGGTAGTTGTAATATTGAATGTTGCTTAAGGGTAGAGAGAATGAGGACTGATGGAAGATAATTTGTAGTCACCACTAGCCTTTGAAAGACCAGTTTTGGCAGAGTGAAAGACCAGTATTACCAGAGTAATACTGGTATCACGGAAACCAAGGGAACAGAGAATTTCACAGAGGGAATGGTTAGCTGTGACTAAGTAGACAGGGAGTGGTAAGATACAAAAGTGCTGACTTTGAAGAATTTTAAAGAATTCTTGAAGAAGTTTGAGCTAGTCACCACAAAACACAATAAGTAAGATAATAGTTAAAATAATAATGTAGAAAATGATTTAGAAATTTAATTTAGAGTGGATTCATGATTATCTTCTCACTGGGTCACTCTTGATTACTTGCACAGTAACTTACATCCTTAAGTGGAAGAGAAACGGGGAGAGTTACAGCTAGGTGGTTTCTCCCAAAGCTGAGGACATCCACTGGAGAATACTGGGTATGGAGTATGTCTCCCTGGGAAAAGAAGGTTAGAACTGCCACGACGTGGTAATTTCTACAGCTATTTAAATTATAACCATGGTATTCAAAACACTGACAATATCCAGTGCCTTTCCAGAACAAAATCAAGCCACCAAAAATGACTGGTTACTTATGTAAGAGAATAAAATTTTAGTCCTTCTGATGTATATGTACCAATATACTACAAAACAGTCATCTACATGTCAGGCACTACGTATGCAAAGATGAATAAGACACAGTCCTTGTCATTGGGGAGCTACTAACCAAGATTTTGGGGCTGGGTTCCCAAATAACTTACTACCAAATGAGGCCAGTTAAGGAGAAATAACAGTAAGAATTCATATTTAGTAAGTCCTCACCCTGTGCCAAGTCTTGGGCTTAGCTTTATATATTCTATCTTATTTAATCCTCATAATAACCCAATGAGACAGGTACTACTTTTGTATTTATTTCTCACTGAAATGTGCTGACACTGGGCACATTCTGAACGCTTATGGTGCAATGAATCCGCTTACCAGATATTAGTCTACTTTTTAGAGCTTTTAAAATACAGTATTGATTACATTAGCATTTGAATTAATGACCTTTTAGATTCAAAGGGACTGAAGCAGTAGTCTCTTAATACAGAATGATAACTGGAAGACCAAAATATTTAGAAATCTGTTTTCTAAATATTTTATACCTATCTATCTACTGCATATATCATTATACATTCACAGTATATATTTCTACTAATTTATACTACAAAAATGTATAAATAAATATGTAGGCATTTAGATGTTTTATAGATACATATATACTATAAATCAAATTAATAAAAATTATCTCAAAAAGCATGTTTTATAATCTAACAAATGTCAGATATTATACTAGATACAGAATAATACGATGAATAAGCATGTGCCCAGATCTTAAGGAACTCAGTTTCAAGTAGGAATAGGGCTGGCTACATAACTGCAGGTCCTAGTGAAAAATGAAAATGTGGAGTCCTTTATTAAAAAAGCAAGAACAAATGTGATTATAGGTATGCACAAAAGCCTCTCCCTCTCAACTTGTCTGTTTTCTTTTTCTTGATACTTTTTGACCCCTTTCACCCATTTCTCTCAATCCCCAGTTCCCAAAGCTCTGACAATGACCAAACTGTTCTGTTTATCTATGTGCTTTTTTTTAATAAGAAAAAGAAATTCCACGTATAAAAGAGATCATACACTACTTGTCTTTCTCTGTCTGACTTATTTCGCTTAGCATAATGCCCTTAAGATCCATCTATGTGTCACAAATGGCAAGAATTCATTCTTTTTCTGGTTGAATAATATGGCACACACCACCATATACACACCACAATTTCTTTCTGTATCCACTCATCAATCGAGGGATTATGGTTGTTTCCATATCTTGGCCATTGTAAATAACACTGCAATGAACATGAATATGTTCAATGAACATGAACAATCCTTTCTAGTTAGGAACTACTTGCTTTTATTTTCTTCAGATAAATACACAAAAGTGGAACTGCTGGATCATATGGCAGTTCTATTTTTAATTTTTTTTTTTTGAAAGCTTCCATACTGTTTTCCATAGTGGTTGCACCAATTTACATTCCAACCAATGGTGCACAAGGGTCTCCTCTTTTCCACATCTTTGCCAACACTTATTTCTTGTCTTTTTTTTTATAATAACCATTCTAACAGGTGTAAGGTGATATCTCATTGTGGTTTTGATTTGCATTTCCTTGATAATTAATGATGCCAACCATCTTTTCATGTATCTGTTGGTCATCTTTATGTCTTTGGAAAAATGTCTATTTTGATCCTCAGTCCTTTTTTAAACTGGATTGTTTGTATTTTTGCCATTGAGTTTTTTGGATTTTTTGTTTGTTTTGTTGTTGTTGTTTTGGCATTGAGTTTTATGAGTTCTTTGTATATTTTGAATATTAGTCCCTTATCAAATATATCATTTGCAAATATTTTCTCCCATCCAGTAGGTTGTTTTTCATTTTGTTGATAGTTTTCTTTGCTGTGCAGAAGCTTTTTAGTATGATATAGTATCACTTCTTTTTGCTTTTGCTGCTTCTGCTTTTGGCATCAGATTGAAAAAAATCATCACCAAGACCTACGTCAAGGAGCTTACTGCCTGTTTTCTTATAGGAGTTTTGTGGTTTCAAGTTTTATGTTCAAGTCTTTAATGGATTTTGAGTTAATTTTTGTATAAGATAGTGGTCAAGTTTCATTCTTTTGCATGTGGCTGTCCAATTTTCCCAGCACCATTTATTAAAGAGACTGTCCTTTCCCCATTGTATATTCCTGGCTCCTTTGTTGTAAATTAGTTGACCATATAGGCATTGGCTTATTTCTGAGCTTTCTATACTGTTCCATTGGTCTATGTATTTGCCTTTATGCCAACACTATACTGTGTTAATTACTATAGTTTTGTAATAAATTTGAAATCAGGAAGCATAATGCCTCCAGCTTTATTCTTTCTCAAGATTGCTTTGGCTATTGGTTTATGTTTTTATTTTTGTTTTTTGTGGTTCCATACAAATTTTAAAATTATTTTCTTTGAAAAATGTCATTGGAATTTTGTTAGGGAATGCATCAAATCTATAGATTGCCTTGGATAGTGTGAACATTTTAACAATACTGACTACTCCAATCCAGAGCACAAAGTATCTTTATTATTTATTTATATATATGTTTATATATATTATATATTTATATATATATTCATATATACAAATATATTTATTTGTGTCTTCTTCAATTTCATTCATGTCTTATAGTTTTCAATATAGGTCTTTTATCTCCTTGGTTGTATATTCCTAGGTATTTTATTGTTTTTGATGCAATTGTAAATGAGATTGTTTTCTTTCTGATAGTTTGTTATTAATATATGAAATGCAACAGATTTTTGTGTGTTGATTTTGTAGCCTGCAACTTTACTGAATTCATTTATTAGTTGTAAAGGTTTTTAACATAGCTTTTAGTGTTTTCTATATATAATATCATGTCATCTGCAAATAGTGACAGTTCTACTTCTTCTTTTCTAATTCAGATTCATTTGATTTCTTTTCTTGCCTTATTACTGTGGCTAGGACTTCCAGTACTGTGTTGAATGAAAGTAGTGAAAGTAGGCATCCTTGTCTTGTTCTTCATCTTAGAAGAAATGCTTTTAGCTTTTCATCACTGAGTATGATGTTAGCTGTAGGCTTGTCACATATGGCTTTTATTATGTTGAGGATACCCACTTTATTGAGAGTTTTTATCAAAAACGGATGCTGAATCTTGTCTAATGCTTTTTCTATATCTACTAAGATGATCGTATGATTTTTCTCCTTCATTTTATTCATGTGGTGTATCACACTGACTGGTTTGCAGATGATGAGCCATCCCTGAATCCTTGGAATAAATTCCACTTAATCACGGTGTATGATCCTTTTAATGTATTGTTAAATTTGGTTTGCTAACATTTTGTTGAGGATTTCTGCATCTATGTTAATCAGGGATATTGGCCTGTATTTTTTTTTTCTTGTAATATCCTTGTCTGGTTTGATATGAAGATAATGCTGGCCTCATAAAATGAGTTTGGAAGAGTTCCCTCCTCTTCTATTTTTTGGAAGACCTTGAGCAAGGATTGGTTTAATTCTTCTTTGAATGTTTGATTCAATTTACCAGTGAGGCCATCTGGTCCTGCACTTTTGTTTGTTGGGAGTTTTTTGATTACTGATTCAATCTCCTTACTAGTAATTGGCCTGTTCAGATTTTCTATTTCATCGTGATTCAGTCTTGGTGGGTTGTACCATTTCTAGGAATTTGTCCAGTTTTCTAATTTGTCCAATTTGTTGGCATATAATTGTTCACAGCAGTCTCTTACGATCTTTGTATTTCCATGGTATCAATTGTAAAATCTCTTTCATGTCTAACTTTATTTTTATAAGTCTTCTGTCCTTTTTTCTTCATGAGTATAACTAAAGGCTTGTCAATTTTATCTTCTCAAAGAACCAGCTCTTAGTTTCATCGATTTTCTCTATTGACTTTTTATTCTCTATTTCATTCATTTCTGTTCTAATCTTTATTTCTTTCCTTTCCTTACTTTATTTCTTCAAGTTTGTTTGTCCTTTTTCTGGTTCTTGAGGTATAAAGTTAGGTTGTTTATATGAAAGTTTTCTTTTCTGAAAAGTTTTTTGAGATATTTTTTGAGAAGTTTTTTGAGGTAGACATTTGTTGCCATGAACTTCCTTCTTCGAACAGATTTGCTGTATCCCACAAACTTTGGTTTGTATATTTCTGCTTTCATTTGCTTCAAGGTATTTTTTTACTTCTCTATTTGTCCACTGATATACTTGTTGTTCAGCAGCATTTTGTTTAATCTCCAAATATTTGTTAATTTCCCAGTTTTCTTCATATAATTTCTAGTTTCATAATATTGTGGTCAGAAAAGATGCTTAATATGATTTCAATCCTCTTAAATTTATTAAGACTTGTTTTTAGCCTAACATATCATCTATCTTGGAAAATTTTTCTAATTGCACTGGAGAATAATGTGTATTCTGTCACTTTTGGATGGAATTTCCACATATATAACTGTTCATCTGATCTAATGTGTTGCTTAAGGTGAAGGTTTCTTACTGATTTTCTCTCTGATGATCTATACATTGATGTAAGTAGGGTATTAAAGTCCCCTGCTATTATTGTACCGTTGCTTATTTCTCCCTTTAGGTCTATTAATATTTGTTTTATATATTTAGGTACTCCTATGTTGGGTGCATAAATATTTATTTACAAATGCTATATCCTCTTGTTGAATTGACCACTTTATTATTATGTAATGTCCATTTTGGGGTCTTATAATAGTCTTTGGTTTGGATTCTATTTTGTCTGATATGAGCATAGCTACTTCAGCTTTCTTGTGGTTTCCATTTGCATGGGATATCTTATTCTATCTATTCACTTTCAGTCTGTGTGTGTCCTTGTATCTAAAGTGAGTCCCTTGTAGGCAATATAAAAATGGGTCTTGTTTTTTTTATCCAATCAGCCATCCAATGTCTTTTGATTGGAGAATTTAGTCTATTGACATTTAAAGTAATTTTTTTTTATGATTTTATTTATTTATTTGACAGAGAGAGCATGCACAAGTAGGCAGAGTGTCAGGCAGAGGGAGAGGAAGAAGCAGGCTTCCCATTGAGCAGAGAGCCCAACTCAGGGCTTGATCCCAAGACCCTGGGATTATGACCTGAGCTGAAGGCAAACACTTAACCAACTGAGCCACCCAGGTGCCCCTAAAGTAATTAGATATGTACTTACTGCCATTTTGTTAATTATTTACTGGCTGTTTTTGCAGTTTTCTGTTTCCTTCTTCTCTTCCTCTCTTCCTTTGTGGTTTGATAACTTTGTGTATGCTTATATTCCTCTTTCTTTATCTTTTGTATATTTACTATAGGTTTTTGCTTTGTGGTTATCATTAGGCTTACGTAAAACAGCTTATAACAGATATTACTATTTTATAGAGAATTAAATTTTTATAGATAGGTAAATTGATGGTTGGAGGGCTTAAGCAATCAGCTCAACATCATAGAGCTAGCATGGGGAAGAGTTTAGATGGAAACTAGGTTATATGACTCCAAATCCCAACTTCCTAATTACTATGCTATGCCACCATTATGCTGCAAAAAAAACCCCAAAAAAACAAAAACAAAAAAACACTCTTTGCCCCCACAAAAGCACTGAGCACAGTGCTAGAAACCTCAGTTTCTGGGTTCTAGAAGTATTCTGGAGACAGTAAAGGCAAAAAAAGCTGACCAGACTGACTAATGAAAATTCTTCCAAGTCCTCTGTAACGTATGCCTTCGAACAGGAGGTCAACACAAGCTTATTCTGGTTTCTTCAGTCAAACAAAACAGCAAATCTGAAGTAATTAATTTCTGCTTTTAATTAGTGACCATGTCATTTAGCTGCTTTGATATGATTTGATACAAAAAGCAAATCATTATTTTATCTGTCATGCTAATAAACATGACTTGTACAACAGGAAGGAATGGAAGGACCCTTTGATCAGATTAGTTCATGAGTTCTTTCCCAACTGTAGAAAGCTAGATTCTGTAGCTATTGTACTTTACACATCTGAGCTAAGTTACTAGAGTCACCAAAGTAAAATAAGTAAATAAATAAAAATATAAATAAGGCTAGATGTTGACCTATATAGTAAACTCTGCTACTTCTGCCTCCCCACCCTTGCCATCTTCCTCTCAACAAATTCTCTTTTGTTGTTTTTAACCACTGGACAAATCCTTTCCATGATTTGTTTTACAGAATGTCCTCCCCAACACTCTCTTTTTTAGGATCTTTTCAGTTCACTTGTTATGGCCTTATCACTCTGTACTCTGTTTGTTTGTTTATTTATTTTTAATAGGTAGACCACAGTAGATCTGTGGTCCCTTCACCGAACTCTTCATAATCTGAAGACCTGTCTTCTTCAGAACGCCTCTTTTTGGCTACTCTCTGCTCCCCAAGGCTGAGTATGTATGCTCCTATCTCTATTTGTACTCACCAAATTGTATAACTCATAGCTCCTGAAAAGAAAGGAATGTATTCTATTCATTTCTGTGTTCCTAGTGCCTTGAGGATTGCTAGATGGAAAGGAAATAGATGCTCAATAAATACAGAATGAATGAATGAACATGTTTATGAGTGTACAAATATTTATAAATGAAAAAGGGCAAATAGAAGGCTTGAAAGATAGCTGCTTATCTTACCTTGAAAAACCACTAGCTTTGAAAGACAACACCTTGTTTTACTGTATTCATCTTCCACTTAGACACTGGGTTAATAAGCTATTTTCTATTGCCTTTCTGAACAAGCCTGGTAAGGTGCTATCTTGCAAAAATGATGCTAAATATGGTGCTGGGTGGAATTCTGCACACAGAGCTGCTGGTTATTCATGCAATATATAGAATAACATACCAGATGCATTCTAACATAGGAAACATAGGTCCTATAATTTTAGTAGCAGAAATTGAGAAGAGACTATAATACACACTTTCATCTTCTTTGTTTATGCATTTAAAAGGACATCCTATCCACTTTAAATTCAGAATGACTAGACAATGAAAAATGCATGAGTCTCAGGAAAAATAGTGCTGCTGGGAGCTGAATACCTATTATAATACAGCTTATATTCATAAAGACTGACATAACCATTACCATAAGCACTTTATTCTGTTAAAGAAATAGACTTTAGAACCTTGTGAATAAACTTGTTACAAATTAGATATTCAAAATAATAAGATTTAAAATAAAACATGAATTGAATCTTGTTTTCTTCCCTCAGTTATAAGAATACATTCTTTTAAAAGGGTATGAAAAATTTCAACATAGTGTTATATAATCATATTGCTTTGTAATTCTTTGGCATGAGAGTGAAACAATTATGTTATCATCTTGAATCAGAGCACATCAGCCTTTCTGAAGAGACATCTTCATTCTGATAACTATTCTCAGGCAAGCCATGATAGATTTGGGTCAGCATAAGAATTTAGATATACATACACAGAGAACACTTAAGTGAACTCCCTTGACTAAAAACAATTCCACTTGAACATGGAAGAAACATGTGTTCTACTATGTTCTTTGAAAAGATTCGTGTTTTCAGAAGTTAGGACATTGGCTTTTGAAGCTCTTTGTGGAAAGGTTTTTATCACTTTAAGTAGTTAATTAGACTTCTATGTAAGAAGATCATTAGGCAAGAAGCAAATACACATATCCGCAGGTTTAACATTAATTGGAGTGTCTTTGCTTCAAATTCTATATTCACGGAATTTAATCTATCTCTGATTCTGTGGTATCAGGTTTTTGTTTTGTTTTTTAGAGGAACCAAGTAAGCCACAAAAAGCAATAAACAATATAAACAACAAACAATAAAAAATTTAAAAATAATAATAATAATATTTTAGTGAGTCTATGAGGCACTAAGTGTAGGAAACATTTGAAACTCTAGTGTGAGAGGATGGGTCTTAACTGTGCATGCAAATTGTATGTCGTATATCTAAAGAAGTGACACAAAAGAGTGTAAAAGCACCAAATAGGGATTTGAAAGCTCCTGGCTCTTGAGTTCCAGTAATTAAGCTCCACAGTCTTGGGCATCTTCTACGTTGGGCTTTGGTTCCTTCATATACAAAGTAAGTATATTATAACTGCTGAGTGGCTAAGACACCTCTTATGCTCTCCCTTCAAATCCTCTTGGTCTTACCTACCTGCAAGCTCTCTGGTCACTTATTCTAGCTCCAGTGGTGACTCCACCAATTGTGCACAGACCACAACCAACATTATGTGGGCCGAACCCAGTGGCCCAATGCCTCGTGCCCACTCTGTATACCTTGTGCCTTCTACCCTGGGGAGTCCACACTGATGCTGAGGCCCAGACCTTGTGGGGATCTGCTTAGTGTCCGCTCATGAGCAACAGGGAAGTGCAGCAGAATTACTGCACCTCACCACTAGAAACTACCTACCGCAGATAAATTCTTTCTTCCTCCCTTAGACAGACTGCCCTGAGAAGCAGTCACTTCTCAGTTTCTCTGAAGAGGTCCTGCCTCACAAGATGCTCTTTGGGTGCTCCTTGTAGTGTCTCTTCCTCCATCCCTTCCTCACGCCTGCTCCCTGAGACGGCAGTCTTTAAAAAAAAATAGTAGCAGCACATAAACCTCTGCTCTCCGGTTAACTCAGGGTAAGATGATTAGCTTTTTATTTCCTTCTATTCCATGATTCTGACTTACTTTTAGAAGATGATGGTGTATAATCATCAACTCTTGAAATTGGTATCTTGGATCGTAAAGTCCATTCGTTTTGTGTATTTCATTAAACTCTTTTGGTAGCTGCATTACCAGCAATGTTTGCTCATTTATTATGTGCAAACTCTGTGAGTTATGGGATTAGCCACTGAGAAATAAATCAGTCGGTAGCATTTGCCAAGGCATGCTAAGTGCGGGTTATGAGAACAGAATGTTTGGCCCCTGCGTCCCAAAAGCTTACAGCGACATGGAACATAAATAAGTGAAACTATCTGAATAGAGAACATAAAAATACCTATATACTCAAGTAGGTTTATATAAAATTGCTTGAAGTTATTGGGGTCATTTTAGTCTTAAAATGAGACAAAGCAAATCTGGAAGGGTTTCATGGAGAACATAGTTTTGAGTCTTTTTATTTGTTTGTTTTAAATAGTGGAAGAGATGTAATTTGGTATTGAGATATTGGCATGCCATCCCAGGAAAGAGAATGCTGTGCTGTCTCAGAAGCAGAGACTGACACATGAGATCACTTGGCTGATCAGTGAGAAGGATAAGAGCAGAGACAGGTAAGCAGCCGGGCAACCTACAGCATGGGAGAGAGCTGCAATTCAGTAAGAGCTGTGCTTTGGAATTTCGGCACAAGAGAAATGAAATAAGCTCTGGCGACAATGTCCCCAAATTTCCCTGCTCATTGTCTTAGAACCAAATCCTGCTTTTATTATGGGGGAAAATTTCAGGAAGAGGCAAGATCGAAGAACCAGATCTCTTTGTCTGTGACATCCTGAAAGTCCATTAGCTTCATTATACATCACATCTGACCTGGGCGCACTAGACACACCTTTCATCCTCACATTGCAAAGCTACAGTCTTGTCATACTTGCTTCTTCAACTCATCAGCATGGCTTTCTATGCACTTTCAATACTATCTGCCGACCAAAGAATCTTTTAGTCTGCTGCCACTTGTTTTTGTTTTGTTTTGTTTTTGTTTTATAGCTATTTCTACAGTGACAGGAAGAAGAATTTCTCCAGTAGTATGAGGATTTTGATCATTTATTTACTAATAAGTAAGAAACACCAATCGAGGCTAATTAAACAATTATTACATTTAATGGAATTTTTAAGAGTAATGGATTGGTGACTGTAACATAACCCCCCACCAAAACTGCAAAAGTTCTATTTATGTTGTGGTTGTTTAGTTTTTACTTGTTTGCTAACACCGTGTCAGGTAATATCTTAAGGCACAAAGTACACTTAGAGTGAAGCCCATCTCTAATAAATGTGGAAGCAAGTTCATATTTGAAATTACCTCATTGACTTTATAAATTTTGGTGGATATTTTTGTTTCATATGATTAGATTTCATTGTGTTTGTTTTATTTTGCAATGTGGCTAATGAAGAAAGGTCAGAGAGAAGTTTCAATTGAGTAAATTTTTTCTTGTTATTTACTTCTGGCACGTTTTGGTATTATCTTTGACTCTTAGGTTTTGTGTAGGAATCAGTTTGTTTGTGAAATTTAGTTACTGAGTGATATAATCACTAAATCCTTTAACTAGATCCACATAAACTGAGTGAAGTCACTGGGAAACAAACTGAGGGCTTCAGAGGGGAGAGGGGTGGGGGATTGGGATAGGCCGGTGATGAGTTTTAAGGAGGGCACATATTGCATGGAGCACTGGGTGTTATATGCAAGTAATGAATCATGGAACATTGCATCAAGAACTGGGGGATGTATGGTGACTAATATAACAAAATAAATATTATTAAAAAAAAAAAAACTGAGTGAAGTCAAGGGGCTACCGTGAAACCCTTCTGAAAGCAGAATAGCCACACTTCTGTCCAAGAATCTCATACCTTAAAAGAGGTGACCATCTAAAGAAGCCAGTCACAGCCACCTGGGTGGCTCAGATGGTTAAGCATCTGCCTTCAGCTCAGGTCATGATCCCAGGGTCCCAGGATTGAGCCCCTGCATCGGGCTCCTTGCTCAACGGGGAGTCTGCTTCTCCTTCTGTCCCTCACCCTGCTCTTCTGCTCTCTCTCTCAAATAAATATTTTTTAAAATAAAGAAGCCAGTCACAAAAGACCACATATTACATGATTCCTTTTATATGAAATGTCCAGAATAGGCAAATCTATAGAGACAGGAAGTAGAGAGCTGGTTGCTTAGGGCTGGGATGATGGGAAGATTGGGAAGTTTTAGCTAAAGGGTATGGAGTTTCTTTCTGAGGTGAAAAGATGTTCTAAAATTGACTGTTCTGTTCGTTGCACATCTCTGTATATTAAATACTGATATACTAAAAACCACTGAATTGTACACTTTAAATAAGTTGATTATATGGTATGTGAATTACATCTTGGTAAAGCTGTTATTAAAANTTTATTTTTTTTGCATCAAGAACTGGGGATGTATGGTGACTAATATAACAAAATAAATATTATTAAAAAAAAAAAACTGAGTGAAGTCAAGGGGCTACCGTGAAACCCTTCTGAAAGCAGAATAGCCACACTTCTGTCCAAGAATCTCATACCTTAAAAGAGGTGACCATCTAAAGAAGCCAGTCACAGCCACCTGGGTGGCTCAGATGGTTAAGCATCTGCCTTCAGCTCAGGTCATGATCCCAGGGTCCCAGGATTGAGCCCCTGCATCGGGCTCCTTGCTCAACGGGGAGTCTGCTTCTCCTTCTGTCCCTCACCCTGCTCTTCTGCTCTCTCTCAAATAAATATTTTTTAAAATAAAGAAGCCAGTCACAAAAGACCACATATTACATGATTCCTTTTATATGAAATGTCCAGAATAGGCAAATCTATAGAGACAGGAAGTAGAGAGCTGGTTGCTTAGGGCTGGGATGATGGGAAGATTGGGAAGTTTTAGCTAAAGGGTATGGAGTTTCTTTCTGAGGTGAAAAGATGTTCTAAAATTGACTGTTCTGTTCGTTGCACATCTCTGTATATTAAATACTGATATACTAAAAACCACTGAATTGTACACTTTAAATAAGTTGATTATATGGTATGTGAATTACATCTTGGTAAAGCTGTTATTAAAAAGAAAGAAAGAGAAAGAAGGAGAGAGGAAGGAGTAAAATAGAAAAGTAAAAAAGATAAAGAAAACAAAAATAAAATTACACAGCAGGTAAAAAAAAAAAAGTTCAACCAGTTCATCTACAAATTGAGGGATTGCACCAGGGGCAATTTCTGCATTAAAATTTAGTCAAGCTTAATTACTTTCTTATTTTTTTCTATGTTTAAAGATTTTTTTTCTTTTAAAAATAACATAATGGTAAAGTTTTCTTCCTGGATCCCAGGGAATCATCTCGTATTATTCCTTGAAATGTGTGATCTCACTTTTATTAACTTAAAAGATAAGTTTTCAATCATTAGCTTGGAAGGTAAGAACATTTGTCATCTTCTTCCAGAGAATCAGCATGGTGTCATAAAATAAGAACATGTTTTGAGGGGTGCCTGCGTGGCTCAGTCCTTAAGCGTCTGCCTTCGGCTCAAGTCATGATCCTAGGGTCCTGGGATCAAGCCCCACATGGGGCTCCCTGCTCAGCAGGAAACTGCTTCTCCCTCTCCCACTCCCCCTGCTTGTGTTCCCTCTCTCCCTGTGTCTCTCTCTGTCCGATAAATGAAATCTTAAAAAAAAAAAAAAAAGAACATGCTTTGAAAATGGATTTGGATCTTGCCTCTGCCACTAATCATTGAGACTAATTTTGTTCATCTATAAAATGGGGATAATACTATATACCTCACAGAACTGTCATAAGGACTAAATGAGACAGTTTTTGTAACTGTCTCTCTACTACAGTATCTGGCTCATGGTAAATGCCTAGAATCATAGCGCTTATTACTTTTTGTTACATTTTAGAAGTACCCATACTCATACTGACTACTTAAATCTATCTATAAGATTGCATTTTGATACATTGGAAAAAACCAGAGAAAATATTGTTAACATGCATCTCAGATTTATTTTCACAAGTTCTGACTAATACTTTTACTCCCAAATTTGGAAAATTTAAAGGATTTCTGACATTTAGAAATCAGGGAAGGAAAACAAAAAAGAAATGAGGAATATTTATTTAAAGATTTTATTTATTTATTTATTTTTAAAGATTTTATTTATTTATTTGAGAGAGAGAGAGACAGCCAGCGAGAGAGGGAACACAAGCAGGGGGAGTGGGAGAGGAAGAAGCAGGCTCATAGCAGAAGAGCCTGATGTGGGGCTCGATCCCAGGACTCCAGGATCACGCCCTGAGCTGAAGGCAGACGCTTAACGACTGAGCCACCCGGGCTCCCCTAAAGATTTTATTTATTTATTTGAGAGAGAGAGTGAGACAGAGCGTGAAAGGGGAGAAGGTCAGAGGGAGAAGCAGATTCCCCGCTGAGAGGGGAGCCAGATGTGGGACTCCAGGATTATGACCTGAGCCAAAGGCAGTCACTTAAGCAACTGTGCCACCCAGGTGCCCCAAAATGAGGAATATTTAAGGAGTCTTACCTGACATGACTATTATGAAACTAACATCTGATTTTTAATAGGAATTTTGAGTTGACCTTCTCACATTTGCTAACATCATCTTGGAGAATAGAAAAGAGATGACGATATTTTTAGGCCAACTGTGTTATTGGTTTTTTTTCTTTATGCATTTTTAAAGACTTTGACATTTTTCATTACAAAATGCTTTTAACTTTGCATTTTTAATTATGTTAGTGAACCCTGACACCAAATGGCAAACATTTGACTTTAAAATCTACTGAGTAAATAAAAACAAAGGAAGTATACAAGTGGACTGGTGACTCACTTTCTTTTAAAATAAAGATTCATGTCAAATTCCATTATTTTGTCACATATTTACCAAATCTGTATGCATGCAGTGTAGTGTATTTGAAGTAGAGCAAATTGGGAAAATTAGATTCCACTAAGTGCTGAACTTCTCTGCACACAATTAAAACCTGCTTGAAAAATGTGTAATCAACTGAGATCATCAATTATGCCTTTTACTTGGAAGAATATGCAGAGAACTCAGGATAAAAAGGTAGAGAAGCCAGGCCTCATTTTACAAGACAAATGTATCTGGCTTTCGCTTTCAAGTCATGAAAGGATTTTCTGAGTGGAAGCTAGCTGACACTTTTCTTCATCATTGTTTGCAACAAAAGATGACTCCAATCACCCCTTTACAAGGATCTGACAATAAAGTCTCAGGACTTCTGATAGACTGCCTTGAAAACAACTCAAAATTACACCAAAATCCAATTTTTGCATCATGAGCTAGACACAATTTATTTTAGAGGAAAAGGTTTTCTGTAAGAATAAAAATTGGATATTTTTCATAATTAAATATTATAACGATTGAAAGGAAATTCAACCTGTTGAAATTTCTATTGTAGGAATGATGCTAACAGAAAAAAAAAAATCTATTATTGCTACTCTTGCTTCAGGGTTAGAGGAAAAGGCAGTTAGAAGAAAGGGATGTCTTTAAGAGGGAAATCCGAAAAGGCTCTCAGCTGCCTTTAAGATGGAAAAGGATAGAAAGACACATGGGAGAGAAAGCTCCTAAGATAGGGCAACCTAAGGAGGATTTTTAAAGACTCGGTGGGGGATGAAGGCTGGTAAAGAAAAAAACAACAAAATTAAATTGATGAATTTATTAAAAGACAACTCAGGTTGGTTCATGAGGTACAAAATGTTCCAACTTTTTAAAAGCTACCAAGACTAAGCACTGTGGTAAAAACATCAGGCCAAACAAAAATATCAGGCAGATTACAAGCCAAAGGTGCCATAGTGATTTTTTATTCTGAAAAGGAGTGTTCTCATTAAATTCACGTTCTCTGTAAAAGAGATGAGCCTGTTCATACAAGCGGAGTCACTGCCAAGGCTACTGACTGAAGACCAGTGTCTAGTCCTCAAGTTGTGGGAACCCACTGATACTTTTTAAAAAAGGAAGAAAAGAATAATGAAGGGTTGCTTTAGGAAACATAAGCTGGATGCTCACCATTCTCCTACTTGAGCAAATTTGTGAGATAATCTGCTCACATGACTGGGGGAGTTCTGCTATGCCTGACTTGGTGCAACGCAGTCCCCACAGTGAGAAGGGACGTGGCCCAGTGCCTTCTGAACTTGCACCAGCGCTTCCCTCTGGTTGGCCTTGGTACAGCCACCCTTTCCCAACATGGACTTCTGCGGAAAGCCGTCACTCACTAGCCTCCAGCGGAAACCATTTACAAACCACCTTTCCTTCCTTTTCATTTATGTCAAGACTTGGGTAGGTCCAAGGAATTTCAGAGGTTGGACACACCTCACCTAGCTCACGGGCTTGCCTATTAAGGGCTGTGATGATGTTTCCAAACTGTCCCAAACACAGAGGGCATCTAGTGAGTATGTGGCAAAATACCAAAGGAGAACATTATGCTTTTGTCTTTCAAATTTAAGAACGGAGAAAGGCCTCATTCAATGTTTTAAAGTTCCTCCAAAGGGGAAATAAATAAAACCTCAAGAGCTGAAAAAGAAATACTCCAATTTAATTCTAACAATATTTTTTGCTACAGGTACATTTTCTGTCTGCCTGCCCCTCCTCCACACTGCACCTGAGTTTTGCAACCGCCTACGGCTCCTCTGATGCGACAGCTGCTGTGATACAGCTTGGAGACCGAGAATCATGCTCAGGCATTGTGACAGCTTCAGCACGCTGGTAAACCAAGAGTAACGGGCTTACCTTCTCCTTATGAAGGCCTCAGCTATAGGCAATTTGAGATCAAGAAAATATACAGAAAAGACACTTGCTGTCCCCCTTTGTTTCTCGAATCACAGAAGTATATAGCCTTGGAGGGTTTTTATTATATTAAGTTGATCGTGGCCACCAACAACCCAAAGACAGTCCCATGGCTATCCTTCTGGAAAATGAACTACTAAGTCAGCATCCTTCCAGTGGTGCCTACGTAGTAGTATTCATGTGACACCAGTCCCTTTCAGACTGTGTTAGACCAGCTGTATCCCGGTCTGGCACGTGTATGCCTTAGCAATGACAACAAAACAATTTTTAAACATGTTTGTATTTTGAAATATCCCTAAAGAATAGAGTTTCAAACTCCATCCTTGGTTTCCGTGGCTGTCCAAAGTTTTGCTTATTTATTTTTCCAGATTTTTTTGAGGTATTATTGACAAGAAAAAATTACATGTATTTAGGTTGTACCATGTGATTTCTTAAAAGTGTACAATGCGATGATTTAATATATGTATACATTGTGAAATGATTACCACAATCAACTTAATTAACAGATCCATCACTTCACACAGTTACCAGTTTTTGGTGTGTATGATGAGAACACTTAAAATCTTTTCTCTTAGTAAATTTCAAGTATACAGTACAGGACTAACAACAATCACCATGCTATACATTAGATTCCCAGAACTTACTCATCTTAGAACTGAAAGTTACTGCTCTTTGACCAACATCTCCCCATTTCTCCTACCATCCAGTCCCTGGGCAACCACTGTTCTACTCTCAGGTTCTATAAGTTCAACTTTTTTAGATCAAATGGCAGAATGATTTTATCTTTTATGGAAGAATAATATTCCATTGTATATAAACACACATGCTACATCTTCTTTATCCATTCGTCCACTGATAGACATCTAGATTATTTCCATATTGTAGCTATTGTGAAATATGCTGCAATGAACATGGGAGCACAGACACCTCTTCAAGATACTGATTTTATTTCCTTTGGATGTACACCCAGAAGTGGGATTCCTGAATCATATGGTAGTTCTGTTTTTAATTTTTTTTTAAAGATTTTATTTATTTGACAGAGAGAGAGACAGCCAGCAAGAGAGGGAACACAAGCAGGGGGAGTGGGAGAGGAAGAAGCAGACTCATAGCAGAGGAGCCTGATGTGGGTCTCGATCCCACAACGCCGGGATCACGCCCTGAGCTGAAGGCAGACGCTTTAACCGCTGTGCCACCCAGGCGCCCCTGTTTTTAATTTTTTGAGGACTCTTCATACTGTTTTCTATAGTGGATGCACCAAGTTACATGCCCATCAGTAGTGTAGAAAGGTTCCCTTTTTACCACATCCTTGCTGTGTTTTGTCTTTTTGATAACAGACATCCTAACAGGTGTGAGGTTATATCTCATTGTGCTTTTGATATACATTTCTTTGATGATTAGTGATGTGAAGCACCTTTTCATATACCCGTTGGCTATTTGTATGTCTACTTTGGAAAAATGTCTATCCAGGTCATTGGCTCACTTTTTAAAAAATCACATATTTTTACTATTGGGTTGTACAACCGTTATATATTTTGGATATTAACTCCCTTTATCAGCTATATGGTTTGCAAATACCTCCTCCCATTCTGTAGGTTGCCTTTTCATTTTGTTGTTTTCTTTGTTATCCAGAAGCTTTTTGGTTGGATGTAATCCCACTTGTTTATTTTTGCTTTTGTCACCTGTGCTTTTGGATTGACAGCTTCAAGTTTTAACGTGAATGTGAGGTGATTTGAATAGAGTCTGAATATCATTTCTTTTCCTGTATTGATCCATTTATGCATGTGTCTGATGGGAAACAGGGGAGGGGCCAAAAAGATATCTTTTTTGGAAGTACAGGTAAACTGACACCGGAAGTACTTGTCTCACCAGCACATACGTTGCCAAAGAGATTAAATTCGAATGAGTTGTACGTGGCATGCATAATGATGTACATATTTTGTTTCCCATAGTGCTCCTGAGGACCAATTAGTGCATGCATGAAGTGGATTATTTTGGATAGATTTACTGCAGGACCAAATAATTCCACTGCATCTTTAAAGTAAAAATAGCAAATAAAATGAATCAAGGTACAACATGTAACATGATGTATGCATTCTGCTGAATTTAATTGAGTTCTAATTAAATTCCTTGGAGCAAGATAAATTAGATTATTTTTCAGGCACATTTTAGAACTTCACCTAATGAAGTTCTGCGAGTGAAAAAGGAAGAATGGGTTTTATTTAATCACTTGGTTGCTGATATCTCCTCTTAGAGTGAATAAGAGGTCAGGCAGCCCTTGGGTCATTTCTTCCTTGAGTGAGACAGATCTTACATTAAGTTCAGAAAAGCTGGCTAAATGAGCCTAGGATTTTCTTTACATTGATAAAAAAAATAATTTATTGAGGCATTTAGTTATGTGGTTTTCTCCTAATATTTTCTTCCTCTCACGTTTTGAGTCCTCTGGCATCAGAAGAGTTTTTATTACGAATGAAAACAGAGGACTAAAAGAAATGCTCCTCTTGTTTCTGATTCCATGAAGAGGATTAGGTAAGGGGTAGGAAAGGCAGACATCAGCTAGAGAAAGGAGGACACGGAAGTATCAAGTTGGAGAAAGATTTCCCAAGACTAGAGTAGGTTCTGCAAGGGAAAGAGATGGAAACCCAACCCCTCATGCCACCCTAGGGAGGGGAAAGTTATAGACATCAAGGTGGACTGTCGTGGTAGACCACTTAGGTAAGCTGTATTCCAGGAACCAAGGCTTCCAGCTTGTACGGATTTCTGTGTCCAAGCATGGCATAAAACCCACAAAGCTTCTGGATTCCAAGGCACAACGCAGGCTTGGAAAATATGTATACTGGTAGTCCAGTGTTTTTTGGGTTTTTTAAAAGATTTATTTATTTATTTGAGAGAGAGAGAGTGTACTAGCGGGGAAGGTGGGCAGAGGGAGAGGGAGAGAGAATCTCAAGCAGACTCTGCACTGAGCACAGAGCCTGATCTCACAGCCCTGAAATCACAACCTGAGCTGAAACCAAAAGTGGGACTTAACCGATTACACCACCCAGGCATCCCAGTCCAGTATGTTTTGATATGCATAAGACCCTGAGTCCTCTGTTTGGCCCAAAATGGGTGGGACTAGAAGAAGTGGCATGGAAGGGACTGGGGTAAATTGTAAGTGGAGAAAGGGAACACCCTCCCCAAATGGCTGAGAGAGAATTTCCTCTGAGTCCAAGCCAAGAGAACATGAAAGCAGACTTAAGTTGTTTTGTGGAAATCTGGAACAGAAGGTTTCTCTTCCACCCTTGAGGAAGTTAATTTCCATTTTGTTAGCTAAAAAGTCATTCATGAGTAAAGCCTCTTGCTTACTTCAGATCTCTTTTTTTCCGACTCCTTTGGACAATGCTCAGAATTTTTTTACGGGCAAGGCTTATACTTTCTTTGAGTTGGGGGGAGGGGGATGAGTAAAATCCAAGGGGTTGGAATAGAGGCAAAAAAGAAAGGTTTACAAAGATAAAAAGCACTTAAATGATGTGCTAAAGGATAAATAAAATAGACAAGATATCATGTGTAATAATATGTAGAAAAATAGAACTATTCATATGACAATGGCGAATTTTTCTAAAATAATGACATATAAAATCAAAGAAGACCATGTCAAGAAACTGCGAAAGTTACCTAGCCACGAATGGATACTACCTAATCCATATTCCAGCTTCACAGCCAATCTGAAGAAGGTGAGAAATGAGGCCCTCTGAAGAACAGAACATGATAGCTGCTGTGGTACATATTTCATAAAATGATTTCTTACAACATGTTCACTTCCGTGCATTCCCTGAAATATATCAGTGAGGGACATAAGAGGCGCCAGTTATCTCACTAACTCACCCTTTCATGTTTGGCACATAAACTTTTGGTTCAGTTGATAATCCCAGGGCACATCTGCAAACATTTTCCCATTTCATATTTATGGAAGTTTTGGTGCAAGTATATGTCTGGAAGTGGAGCAAGACTCCCAAAGAACAAAAAGGGAAGGGTGGGAGTGGATGGGTTAATGAGGGAGAAAAGAGGCTCCACCCTCTACTAGTCTCAAAATTCCTTCAAGATAAATAAATCCTGTGATTCAACTCTAATAAAATTAGAAACTCGAAGGAAAAAAATATTTTATTCCCACCAAGGCACGCATGTTAGCACAGAGACCCAAAAATCCCCAATAAAGACACTTAAATAAACCAGAGGGTATTTTTTAATCAGTTACGTTAAATGTTTCAGCACTATGGGGACAATTCTTCAAAGATGGAGCAGATAGAGACAGAACAGTGTGTTTAATGTGTTAATTAACTAATAGATAACAGGCAAGACAACGGTAGGGAAACACCTGAATTCATCACAATTATTCTATGGTAAATGTAGACCATCGCTAAAGCCAGAAGAACTATTTTAAAAATGTTAATTTATAGCACAGCATGGCCAGCTAAGGGCAGGCAATGAGGAAAAGATACTACATGCTCACAGCAGAGAATAATGGGGGAAAGTGTTTTAAGACAGTCTTTCCATGGTGGTGCTTTTTTGTCAATGCCACCCCCCGAAGTCACATGATCACAATAACCTAAAGAGTTTTGATCCTCTGTGTCCTAGTATCCCTAAAGCCTAGTGCATGGAGTGAGAACCCAGGCAGTGCAGTCTTTTACAGAATCTCTGGCAGAAGTGAAAAGGTCTATGAAGAAGATGAGATTGAAGATCCTCCCATCCCCCATCCATGTGAAACACATGGTCAACACCTGGCTCTATTTTCCCTCTATAGAAATATTCCAGGGAGAATTGGTGAGAGAATTATGCTGGAAATAATATGAATTTTATACAGTTTATTTAGTTGTAGTGAGTGTCAGAAGTCATCCAAATGTGTTGTTCAAGCTCCAATCTCCCTTCACTCCATGAGCAACAAAGGTCTTCAAAATGTTGAGAAACCAGCAGGTGTTAAATCTTTGTGCATGCAGAGACAGATGCTGAAATCCAACTGGACCGTGCAGCAAGTGGGAGGTTCAGCTGGCCTGCAGAGCAGCCAAGCCAAATTAAGAGTCTGGGCAGGGTCCTACACAACAACCAGCACAGATGGCCGGTACCCTCCATCTAAATGCGTCCAAAGGTGGAGATTTCATAATGCTTCAATCCTCCCTTTATTTTAGATGCATCTTTTTGCGAAGCAACATAAACAATGTTTCTACTGCAGAAATGTAATATAGAGTTCAAGTGGCACTAAAATTTTATGAATGATATTTTAGAGAGAATGCTACGATTGATGAAAAATTTATAACCTGGAGAATAATTTTGAAGGATAGGATTATGGAAATGGAGGAGAAGTAGGGTGACCATAAACTTGCCTCCTCCCTTGAACACAGCTAGATAAATATCAAATCATTGGAAATGATTGGAAGTCTTTGAGAACAAAGGTGCACATCTACGAACTGTAAAAATGACCCACAGAAGGTAGGAACTGTGGAGAGTTTGATTTGTGGGAGAAAAGAGTTGAGGGCATGGTGGGGGTGGGGAGGACACCTGATGGGAAGATAGTAGTAAGAGAGAATGAGTTAAAAAAAAAAAAAAAAAGGAGAAGAAGAAGTGAAAACACACACAGGGGACTGCACAAGAAAACTGTTCCCCAAACCCACTGACTGGAAAAAAGGAGAGGGTTTCAATACTGACAGTTTTTTATAAACAGTGGAGCACAGAGTCTGAAGTTTTGGAGGCCAGCCCCATAGCCAGGGTCATGCCTGATGAGTTGAGCAGTTCTCAGGTGAAAAGCAACATGGAATCCCCAGAGCACCACAGCATGGTCTGAAGATCCGCTGGATCCCACAGGGAGAAGCACTCCCTGCATTTGTTAGACAGGTACAGCCACTCCGAAGGCAAAGGACCCTGGGGGTGCCATTGAGCTGCCCTATTCACCAGTATAGGAACAAAGAAGCTGGCTGAGGGCAGTAAACCCTGGCACCAGTTGTAGCTGCAATTCGCCATAAACTCTGAACCACTGCCCAGTTACACGACTGTTTTCTGGGACAAGCCAGCACACCAGAGAGCAGCAAGACCCTCCCCCAGAGGATCAGCGTGAGTCCAGGCTGTAGGGGCTACTAAAGTGTGAGGCCTTGAAACACAGCTCCTGAGATAAAACACAGGAGTGCTGCCTCGTTTGGCAGGTGGACAGCTCAGACACAGAAAGGGTGAAGGCAGGGATCTGATGGAAAGTGGAAACACAGGAGGGGTCACTGCTTGTCTGTGAGGGCATCCTGAAGAGTGGTGGGTGCGAACGTCCAGCTCCAGAGACAAGGAAGTGGGGCGCAACCATTTTCACCCTATACCCAACAGCACTGAGTGACTCCAGCGAGCTAAACAGACTACCAAGTGGAGAACAAAGCCTCTACACCAAGCCCCACCCTCCTGAGCCCTGCAGGCACATCTCCACTACAGCATGCACACCTGAGAATCAGGGCAGCGAGTCCCTCCCTCAAAAGGCCGGCACAAATCCCTCCCATACATTAAGTCTACTGATCATCCAGTGTTGCAAAGCTTCAGTTCTAGGGGAAACAGAATCTAGCTTCCTTGGGGTTTTTTGTTTTGTTGTTTTTGGTTTTTGTTTTGGATACAGAAAGAGCAATTTTTAGTTTTTTATTTTGTTTATTATTAGTAATTTTTTTTTCTTTTAAAGATTTTATTTATTTATTTGACACTGAGAGACAGCCAGAGAGAGCGGGAACACAAGCAGAGGGAGTGGGAGAGGAAGAAGCAGGCTCATAGCGGAGGAGCCTGATGTGGGGCTCGATCCCACAATGCCGGGATCACGCCCTGAGCCGAAGGCAGTCGCTTAACAACTGAGCCACCCAGGCGCCCCTAATTATTAGTAATTTTTAACTTTTAATTGTTTATCTTTTTTTTCCTATCAAGCTTCTTATAACGAACAGACCAAAACACACCTAGAATCTAGCTTCCTTTATTTTAAATTTTATTTTATTTTACTTTTTTTCTTTTTTTCTTCAAAATGACAAGATGGAAAAATTCACCCCAAAAGAAAAAAACAGGAAGAAATGAAGGCCAGGCATTTAATCAATACAGATATAAGTAAAATGTCTGAACTAGAATTTAAAACAACAATTATAACAGCATAGAAGACTCTGGAGAATCTCTTACTGCAGAAATAAAAAGAGCTAAAATCTAGTCAGGCAAAATTAGAAATGCTATAACCAAGATGCAATCCCAACTGGATGCCATAACAACGAGGATGGACAAAGCAGAGGAACAAATCAGTGATATAGAAGATAAAATTATGGAAAATAATGAAGCTGAAAAGAAGAGGGAAACAAAGGTCATGGATCATGAAATAGACTTAAGGAACTCAGCATCCTATTAAAACAGAATAACATTTGTATCATAGGAGTCCCAGAAGATAAAGAGAGAGAAAACGGGGCAGAAGATTTATTTGAGCAAATTATAGTGGAAAACTTCCTTAATCTGGGGATGGACACAGACATCAGAATCCAGGAAGCACAGAGAACTCCCATTAAATTCAACAAAAACTGGCCATCACCAACGCATATCATAGCCAAATTCACAAAATACACAGATAAGAAAAACCTGAAAGCAAGGGGAAGAAAAGTTCTTAACCAAGGGTAGGCAAATCAGGTTCACAGTTCTCTCCACGGAAACTTGACAGGCCAGAAGACAATGGCAGATATATTCAACGTCCTGAACAGGAAAATACACAGCCAAGAAAAAAGTAGAGATACAGCTTCCCAGACAAAAAAACTAAAGGAGTTCATGATTACTAAACCAGCCCCTGCAAATAAAAATATTAAGCGGGATACTTTGAGTGTGTGTGTGTGGGGGGGGAGACCAAAAGCAACAAAGACTAGAAAGGAACAGAGAACATCACCAGAAACACCAACATTATGTAACACAACAGCACTAAATTCATATTTTTCGATAATCACTCTGAATGTAAATGGACTAGAGGCCCCAATAAAAAGACATAGGGTATCAGAATGGATAAAAAACAAGATCCATCCATATGCTGCCTATAAGAGACTCATTTTAGATCTAAAGATACCTGCAGATGAAAGTGAGGGGATAGAGAACCAACTACCATGCTAACGGACGTCAAAAGAAAATGGGAGTAGACATACTTAGACAAACTGATTTTAAAACAAAGACTATAACAAGAGATGAAGATAGGCATTATATGTTAATTAAGGGGTCTATCCATCAAGAAGATCTACCAATTGTAAATATTTATGCCCCCAATTTGGGAGCACCCAAATACATAAATCAATTAATAACAAACATAAAGAAACTTATTAATAACAATACAATAATAGTAAGGGACTTTAACACCCCACTTACAGCAATGGACAGATCATCTAAGCAGAAAATCAACAAGGAAACAATGGTTTTGAATGACACACTGGACTAGATAGATTTAAGTGATATATTCAAAAAGTTTCATCCTAAAGTAGCAGAATACACATTCTTCTCAAGTGCGCATGGAACATTCTCCAGAATAGATCACATACTGGGTCAAAATCAGCCCTCAACAAGTACAAAAAGACTGAGATCATACCATGCATATTTTCAAACCACAACACTATGAAACTTGAAGTTAACCACAAGGAAAAAAGTTGTCAAGAACATCTTACTTAAGAATATATGGGTTAACCATGAAATTAAAGACAAATTAAAAAATACATGGAAGCAAATGAAAACACATCAGTCTAAAACCTTTGGGATGCAGCAAGGGCAGTCCTAAGAGGGAAGTATACTGCAATACAGGCCTGCCTCAAGAAGCAAGAAAAGTCGCAAATACACAACATAAACTTACACCTAAAGGAGCTAGAAAAAGAACTACAAAAAAAGCCTAAAGCCAGCAGAAGAAGGAAAACTATAAAGATTAAAGCAGAAATAAATGATACAGAAACAAACAAAAAAAACCAGTAGAATAGATCAACAAAACTAAGAGCTGGTTCTTTGAAAGAAGTAATAAAATTGATAAACCCCTAGCCAGACTTATCAAAAAGAAAAGAGAAAGATGAAAATAAATAAAATCCTGAATGGAAGGAAAGAGATCACAACCAACATCACAGAAATACAAACAATTATAAGAGAATATTATGAAAAATTATATGCCAACAAACTAGGCAATCTGGAAGAAATGGACAAATTTCTAGAAACATACAATCTACCAAAACTGAAACAGGAACAAATAGAAAATTTGAACAGACCCATAACCAGAAAAGAAATTGAAACAGTAATCAAAATCCTACCAATCAACAAAAGTCCAAGGCCAGATGGCTTCCCAGGGGAATTCTACCAGACATTCAAGTTAATACCTATTCTCAGACTGGTCCAAAAAAATAGAAATGGAAGGAAAAACTTCCAAACTCATCCTATGAGGCTGGCTTTATTTTGATTTCCAAAACCAGACAAAGACCCCACTAAAAAGGAGAATTACAGGCCAATGTCCCTGACGAACACAGATGCAGAAATTCTCAACAAGATACTACCAAATCGAATTCAACAGTACATTAAAAGAATTATTCATCATGATCCAGTGGGATTTATTCCTGGGCTGCAGGGCTGGTTCAATATTTACAAATCAATCAACGTGATACACCACATTAATAAAAGAAAGGATAAGAACCATATGATCCTCTCAATAGATGCAGAAAAAGTATTGGACAAAATACAGCATCCATTCTTGATAAAATCCTCAATGAAGGAGGGATAGATGGACCATACCTCAACATCATAATAGCCATTTACGAAAGACCCACAGCTAATATTATCTTTAATGGGGAAAAACTGAGAGCCTTTTCTCCATGGTCAGGAATAAGACCACTCTCACTATTACTATCTAACATATTCCGGAAGTCTTAGCCTCCACAATCAGACAACAAAAAGATAAAGAAATAAAAGGCATCCAAATCATCAAGGTAGAAGTCAAACTTTCATTATTTGCACATGACATAATATTCTATGTATAAAACCCAAAAGACTCCACCAAAAAATTGCTAGAACTAATACATGAATTCAGCAAAGTCACAGGATATAAAATCAATGTACAGAAATCTTTTGCATTTCTAGATACCAATATTGAAGCAGCAGAAAAAGAAATCAAGGAATCGATCCCATTTGCAACTGCACCAAAACCAATGAGATACCTAGGAATAAACCTAACCAAAGAGGTAAAACTATAGAACACTTACGAAAGAAATTGAAGAGGACACAAAGAAATGGAAAAGCATTCCATGCTCATGGATTGGAAGAACAAATATGTTAAAATGTCTATACTACCCAAAGCAATCTGCACATTTAATGCAATCCCTATCAATATACCACCAGCATTTTTCACAGAGCTAGAACAAGCAATCCTAAAATTTGAGTGGAACCACAAAAGACCTCGAATAGCCAAAGCAATCCTGAAAAAGAAAAACAAACTGGAGGCATCATGATTCCAGACTTCTAGCTATATTACAAGACTATAGTCATCAAGACAGTTTGGTGCTGGCATAAACACAGACATATGGATCAATGGAACAGAACAGAAAACCCAGAAATGGACCCACAACTATATGGTCAACTAATCTTTGACAAAGCAGGAAAGAATATCCAATGGAAAAAAAGTCTCTTCAACAAATGGTATTGGGAAAACTGGACAACAACATGCAGAAGAATGAAATTGGACCATTTTCTTACACCATATACAAAAATAAAATCAAAATGGATGAAAGACCTAAATGTGAGACAGGAATCCATCAAAATCCTTCAGGAGAACACAGGCAGCAACCTCCTTGACCTCAGCCTCAGCAACTTCTTATTAGACATGTCGCCGGAGGCAAGGGAAACAAAAGCAAAACTGAATGATTGGGACTTCATCAAGATCAAAAACTTCTGCACAGCAAAAGAAGTAACACAACTAAAAGGCGACCTACAGAATAGGAGAAGATATTTGCAAATGACGTCTGATAAAGGGTTGGTATGCAAAATCTAAAAAGAACTTATCAAACTCAACAGCCCCAAAACAATTCAGTTAAGAAATGGGCAGAAGACATAAATAGACATTTTTCCAAAGAAGACAACCAGATGGCCAACAGACACATGAAAAGGTGCTCAACATCACTCATCATCAGGGAAATACAAATCAAAACCATGATGAGATACCACCTCACACCCGGCAGACTGGCTAAAATTAATAACACATGAAACAACAGGTGTTGGCAAGGATTCGGAAAAAGGGGAACCCTGTTGCACCGTTGGTGGGAATGCAAACTGGTGCAGCCACTCTGGAGAACAGTATGGGGGGTTTGTCAAAAAGTTAAAAATAGAACTATCTTACAACCCAGCAACTGCACTACTAGGTACTAGATATCTACCAAAAGGATACAAAAATACAGATTCAAAGGGGTATATATACCTCCATGATTATAGCAGCATTATCAACAATAGCCAAACTATGGAGAGAACCTAAATGTCCAATGACCAATGAATGGACAAAGAAGATGCGGTATATATACACAATGGAATATTACTCAGCCAACAAAAAAAATTAAATCTTGCCATTTGCAATGACGTGGATGGAGACAGAATGCATAATGCTAAGCAAAATAAGTCATATAAAGAAAGACAAATATATGATTCCACTCACATGTGGAATTTAAGAAACAAAACAGATCAACATATGGGAGGGGGGAAAAGAGAGAGGGAAAAAAAACCAAAAGAGACTCTTAAAGATAGAGAACAAACTCAAGTTTGATGGAGGGAGGTGGGTGGGGGATGGGCTAGATGGGTGATGGGTATTAAGGAGGACACGTGTTATGATGAGCACTGGGTACTATATTTAAGTGATGAATCACTGAATTCTACTCCTGAAACCAATATTGCACTGTATGATGTTAACTAACTAGAATTTAAAAAAAGAATTTTAAAAATAAAAAAAATAAAAAATAAAATAAAAAGTGATTTAATGTCATATAAAAAAGGATTATGAACTTCTCATTTACTAGCATGTTAGTAAGAGCCAAGCTTGAATTTTTACTATTATGAGTTTTAATGACTCTGATAAACTTGTGTCCCAAATATGCTTATACACTAAAGATGGGAGTGTGTGGCAGGAGGCTTTTCAAAGTGTGGCCCAGCACTATTTCAGAAATACACATCATAATAAAGAGGGAAATTGTTTATTCACGAGCCCATAGAGAGGTGATGTTCTTGTTCTTAATCTCTACCCACTTGACCTTCTCCATCTACTGAGTTAGTCCTTGTATAACCTCTGCTAAGAAGTAAGCTTTCCAACTTTGTCCTTCATTTTGACAGAACAGAAAGTCAACATTCAAATTTTAATCCCTAGTTTGATAATATGAAACACAAAACTCAAAGAAGAAAAAGGAGGAAGAGGAAAGGAGACAGGAGGAGGAAGAGGAGAAAGGAAGAGGAAGAGAAGTAGAGGAAGAAGACCCTGGCGTTCATCTCCTCTGACTCGCGGAGTAAGCGACTGCAGGTCTCTAACACTGTATAGTTCCTTGGTAAGCCACTACCCAGGTGTCGAGGGATTCTCTTTCATGTGTCATTAGATTTTTCTAGTCCCTGGCTCCACACCCCAGGACAGCCTGCCTCACAGAGTCGTACTATGAAAGAGGAGACAAATACAGAATGGACTTCCTCTGTGTTGCTGCCCACACCATGCCACCTCTCTCTAGGTCTCTGCTTTAAACCCACCTTGGGATTCTATTAGTAACCTCTGCCTCATGTATGGCATCATTCTGGGACTATTTACTGACCCTCTTTCATCAACTACCTGCCACTGTAAGCAGCTCAATTGTGGACCAACATATTTCTCCTGGCTCTTATGCCCCCAGAGTGCTGGAGGCAGCCAACAACATTTCTAATTCCCCGTCTCCAACTGGACTTGACAGATGATAAAGCAAACATCTCAAAGGCAGGGAGGAGACTTGCATAGTAAGTAATGAGATAACAGACTATAAGATGCAACCAAACTGCTTTCCTCTTTGAAGCAAGACCTTGACCTTGTCTAACACTAAGTTCTTCTTTAAGGTCCAGCACTCACCTTGTGCATTTCATTTCTGTATATGGTACAAGGCCAGTCCTGCACAGGCACTCTTTTTTTTCTGATGATGTTGTAATCCATCCCTTTTACTGATATATCTTTATTTAACTTCAGATTTCATATGGATCTGAACTTTTTTTTTAAGATTTATTTATTTATTCATTTGAGGTGGGAAAAGGGGGGGGCAAGCACACGAGTCGGGGGAGGGGCAGAGGGAGAGAAGCTCAAGCAGACTCCCTGCTGAGTGCAGAGCCAGATGCTGGGCTCCATGTCACGACCATTAGATCATGACCTGAGCCAAAATCATGAGTCGGACACTCAACTGACTAAGCCTGGCACCCTGGGATCTAAACTTTCAAAAGTGAGTTGTGTTTCATCTTCCAGAAAGGAGATAGATAGACGGAGATGCTCCAACATATGACACTCACATTAAGACTGCCCTGATGGTCTCCGAGACATTTAGGGAAATAAGGCAATGAGACGCAAAGAAAGGAGGGACTAGTATTAACCAAGAAGGCTCGCTATGGACAGAAAGGCCAATGCTTCCAAAAAGCAGAGCACTAAATCATTCCACATGACCAGGCCATGCAGCTACTGGGCATCCAGTCTGTGCCAGTTACAAGGCCCTAGGTACAGAGACTGTGACAAGGGAGGTCAGAGCAGATGTGTATGACCACATCTAGAAGTTAAGCAGTGCATCAGTAAATCGAAGATCCATTATTTTTCATATTTAAAAAAAGCCTATAAGCAACAACAATAATAATAAAATAGCGTCCTGGATCTCTGCATTATAAGAAGGAAAAGAGAAAAAAAAATCACAACTATTTTTCCTTGAGAATGAAGTCTGTTTTCTGTAAATTTAACTCTAAAATCGAAATCAAGAGAAAATGTTCTTCCCTCTGGTAATTCTGCACATCGAAATATTTCTATGCAGCGAGAATTGGCCTATTTTATTCTATTAATATGATTAACCTTTCTATAACTAGTTCTAGGTGGAAATTCATTTTTTTCTAGCCAGAAATATTGCCATTTATGCATCTCAAAACTAGTTTTAGGGGAAATAAATGACCTTTTTTTTTTGAACCTAAAAATAGTCCTGCCACTTAATTTTGAAGAAAACCTAAATCAAGGCAACAGTGCTCTGCTCATTCACAGCACTAGTAATGTGTGCTTTTGCAGCTAGGTTTCATTTTTTATTCTTCTCTTTCATTCGTCTCTTTTTTTCTTTGCCATCAGCAAGGTCCTGCCTGAAAACTCTGTGGACCTCACCCTTCTCTTGGATCCAAGGACAAATCATAGGTTACTAATTCCAGGAAAAGATCATTTCAAGTGTAATGCAGAGACCTTTCATTCAGATACATCACATAACTCTGGATTATTCTTTCCAGAGATCCAGGTGCATTCCAGTTGTACATCTTACCCAGATACAACATTCAGGGAAGTATATGGAGTCATATGTCAACCTCTCTCCTCTCTCCACTGGAAGAGTCACATTCAGCCCCATAGCCCCCTCTCAGACCTTCCTTTTCTATCTCTATGCCTTTCTTTTGAAGGAGTGTGGTCTCCTGTGTTGCCTTGACCCCTCAAGAAATCTTGATAACCCTACTAATAGTGCAAGGAGATGGTGAGGTACTAACCTACCTCAGCATTTCAGAAGATGGTAAAGGGAGTAGGGTAAAACTCAATAGAAAGAAATGGCTTTAATAGTGGAACTAGACAATTTAGTGAAAGATAGATAGAACTTTCCAGTTGCTGCTTAAATCATACCCTATGGGCAAATATCTTGGGGTGGCTAAGAAGATATGCCACAAACAAGAGACTAAAATGTCTCCACTCAATCATTCTTCACTGAGAAGAACAAGTTATTTTGGAGATTTCAGTTCTTATCATGTAGTGACAATAATAAAAAATCATCATTATAACTAACATTTATTAAGCACTTACTATGTACCAAGCACTCTAAAGGCCTTACATGGATTAATCCTACAACCACCCCACAACATTAAGTATTTTCATTATCTCCATTTCACAGATGATGAAACAGAGGCACAGAGTGGTTAAGTAACTTGCCCAAGATTACACAGCTGCCAAGTGATAGATATGTAATTCAAACTCAACCTAATTCCAGTGTCTGAATTTTTAACCACAAACTATATGGCCATTCCCAGATGACCACAGATACATACAACACACACATGGGCACGGACACATGTTATACTGCTTTTTTTTTACATCATTACTTCGTTTCACTGCATTGCTTTTCTCTCTCAAATATTTTCCCCCACTAAGTCTTGACTGTTAAAATATTTACATCACTCTGACCCAAGGGCTATGAAATGATGTGATACAGGCCAGGGGAGCTAGGGAAGAAGAAAGGAGGTATGACCCATTCTGAGAGACCTGGATCTATCTGCTTCTGTTTCTTTAAATAGCAACTTCTGAAGAGTAAGTTCCGTCCTTTGAGTCATTTACTAAATCTATATATCCATTTCTTGAGGTCCTTACAAAATAGTAGTATAAAGCATGGATTATACATCTGACACTTGGAGTTTACAGAGTTCTCTTAACAAAAGAATCACATTTATGTGGTGTTACTTATTTCTAGATGAGTTTAAGGAAAAAAAACAAACATTGATCTTTTAGCAAGAAAATGAAATAATTTATCAGTAGGTGACATACATTACTTAAATAAGCATATATTTATATATGTGTATATATATGTGTATATAACAATATAATATAAAATAATACAATAAATATAATATAGAGTAAATTTATGTGCCTTTGAATGCCAGACTGCAAAATTTAGAGTTAATACATCAGTATGCAGAATTTTCATCCACTTATACACATTAGAGTATAAAAGGTAAGAGCACCCATGTTTAAAGGATGGAGCACAACATCTCCTGCATTACTGATGGCAGTATATACCAAGATACAATAATATTCCTATTTTTTGACACTTCCAGTAATCTCCTATCTGAGAAATTATTATAAGGAAGTCAAAAGGATGGAAAAACTAGACTTGCATCATGATTATTATTCATAATGACAAAAACTTGGAAATGACCCAAATGTTATAATAACTTAATGGTTCATTAAGTTACGGTGCAGCAACTTGATTGAATAGTAGGCAGCAATTTCACATCATTGCTAAAAGATTGTAGAGATATAAAATGCTTAAAATATAATACCAAGTGAAAAACTCTATAATAAAAATTGCTTCTGTGCTTTGACCACAATTGCATAAAATCATTTTATGCATATTGACAGGTTTTTTTTCTCTCTTGTTTTCTTTTGATGTATGTTCCAACTTTTATGGATCAATAAAAAAAATTCTTACTTTTGAATCTGTTCTCCTCTAGTAAGTTAATCATTGAGTAATTTGAAATTGTGGGAAATAATATGATTGATAAAAACCGTGTGGGTCTTTGGGGAGAGTGTAATATTGCAACAAGCAGCATATATACTGACTATTCCCAACCTTGGACTTAAGCAAGACAGCGACATTCACATTTGCGGTGTGAGGGCAAGGTTTGCTAGCTTTCCATGCCACATGTTTTATGAAGATTAATCAGAAGATTGTAAAGTTATCTGAAGTAATTGCCTGAAAAAAATTCCTAGTTATAGAAAACATAAAATATTTATAAAATCTTAACATACTTTTCCCTTTCTTTTATTGGCTTCGGTTCTGTTACTTTTACTTAAATGATTTATGATCTCTGAGCCCTTTATTGTAGTGCACCTCAAATCCTTTCTGACTGTAGCACAGTATAAACAGGTAGGAAATAATACTAATGCTTCATGCGTAACAAGTAGTGGCCATTCTCTGCTTACAAAACGGCAGATAAAATTGATAAAAATTGGTGCCTTAAGCTTAGTGTTTTCTGAACATTTGGCATAATGTAATATGATTGGCCAAGTGCTGTGTATTTGGGGTGAAACACCCAAAAAACTACTTACACCTTGCTAAATTACAGCTCCTTTAGAAAGACACAGCATTCTACAGTAAACCAAACTCCCTACTGGTTTCTGAGAAGGAAATCATCTTTATTTTGCAGATGAAGAAACTAACGCACACATATCCTAAGAAGTCTGTCTAGACTAATAAAAGGAACTAAAATTTATTGAAATCATACTCTGTGACAGACATTGCGTAGCATTTTTTTTAAAAAAAAAAGATTATTTATTCAGAAGAGGGAGAATGAGAGAGAGAGAGAGCATGAGAGTGGGGGAGGGTCAGAGGAAGAAGAAAACTCCTTGCTGAGCAGGGGCCCGATGCGGGACTTGATCCTGGGACTCAATCCTGGGACTCCAGGATCATGACCTGAGCTGAAGGCAGACACTTAACCAACTGAGCCACCCAGGTGCCCCTACATAGCACTTTATAGGTACGACAGAATTTGATCTTCACAACATCCCACTGAGAAAGATACTACCGTCACATTCAGTTTACAGAAGAAGGAACCATCAAAGAAAGGTTAATATTTTGCCCCAGGTTACAAACTCAGACTATAAATACGTCAAATTTCTTGTAACATAATGCTTTAAATGTTTTAGGATTATAAGTGTTTTATAAATAACCTATAGTATAGGTAGGGGAATGGAGAGTTTGTAAAATTAAGGGTGATATATCTGAGGCAACAGGCAAACTCACGAAAACAAAAATGTAAGAAACTTACCCAATGTTCTTACATTCAGTGAATTCCAAAACATCAAAAGCCTTTTGCATCTGTTACATTCTGTCCCATAACACCGAGTATAGGATCCTATGTTTACATTATATACAAATTATCTCTTAAATATGTGAAGATTGTTCATTTGGCATCTTTGACTTATTATTCATCATATTTCTCATCAAAATTGAGGTAGGGAATGTCATTTCATACCCCTGATTCCTCCCTATCTCTCATATTCCAGGCCCAATCCATCTGTAGCCAGTCCTCTTGATTTGATTTCCAAAACATCTCTGAAATCCATCTCTTATTGACACCACAACTGCCAACCTCCTAGTCCAAGTCACTATCCCCTCTCTGTGCTGCCCCTGTTCTCCCAGCTCCCATAATTAAATTGCCCACCCTCTTCAATCTACATTTAGCTAACTCAGCTAAAGGAACCTTGGGAAATGCAAATTACAACACTTAACAATTTGGTTTAAAAAGACTTTGATGTTCTTACTCCTCTAACTCTTCTCCTAGACAGTGCCTTCTGCACCTAGGCCTTCATGCCTTCTGCACCTAGGCCTTCGTGCCTTCGTCCTATTTCCACTGCTCAGTATGCTCTCCCCCCAGCTCTTCTCAGCCTTCATACACCAGCCCAAAGAGCACTTCTTCAGAGAAGCCACCTCTCATCTCCCCACCTAATTTAAGACCCTGCTATTCTTCTTCTTCCCACCGTTCCCCCTGACTTCCTCTAAAGCACTAATTATTTGATTCGCTCATTTGCTTATTTATTTATCATGTGTCTTCCCCGTTAGACTGTCAGCTCCATGAAGGAAGAGATTTGGCATCTCCTGTGTGCTGTTGTATCTTGCCTGCCAAGAGCCTTGCCTCTCACATGGAAGACGCTTAATAAATAGTGGATGAATGGATCAATAACAATCTTGTGAAATATGAGAATGGGAGCAATGAATGTGTTGAGTAGGCATTGCTTAATCATTTGTTTCTATGAAATACCCCAAGTTAAAACATTGACATTCGGGGCGGGGGGGAGTAGTCTAGTGCAGCACTTATTTTGTGGCTTATTACATGGGTTAATTAATCTTATCCTAACAACAAACCTCTCAGGAGAGGCTATTTGTATCTTTCTTTTATAGACAAGACAGCAGGCCCAGAAAAGTCAGAAGGTGCTTGTTAGTGAGGGGTGCACTGGTACTGTCATCTTTGAAGCCTTAACCACTAACTATTCTGCCTCTCATGGTGAAACTCTGACTGTATATACTCCGAATTTATTTTCTTAAATTTTCTGATCCAGTATCATTTCTAAGTCATGCAGTCTTTCCATGGCCAAATGCTAACAGAAATGTCTCCTGCCCTAGGAATTGAGCCAAACAAATGGGAAAAAAGGATAGAGATCATTCACAGGCAGTAGCCTGAAAGCCGCTCCGGGCCATGGTGTGGCTGGCTGAGAGTGGATGCAATGATATTAACGAGGTACAAGGTCATATATTAAATATACCTTTTATCCCCCCAAATCTCATCAAAGTCACAGAGGTCCTGCGGCTTGCCTGGCTCCATCTCTGGTGCATTGGCAAATCCCTCAACTTAGAAACATGGAAAAGTAGGACCAGCTTGAGGTTCTAGTTACAAGGTTGTCCACCCACTGGGTATCTGGGAAAGTTCTCATATTTTATGAATGCTAATAAAAGGGACTAATTCTGGAGGAACAGGCTCTGAAGCTTAACTGGGACTGCCCAGGTAAGTTCACCAATACTCAGAAATAAACCCAGTCAGAGTCTAATTCTTGCGCCAGCCCAAAGCTTTTCAAGGTCAAAATTTGCTCATTCTCACCTTTTAGAAAAATGCCAATGAATAACTATAAATCCAATGTAAACGCAGTACATCTACCTTAAGTATGTGACCAAAACGTAAATTCGTTTTTCAAAAAGTGTTCCAATTGCATTTATTATAATTGTTATCTTTTCCCAAATAATGGTGTAAAGTTAAGATAGCACAGAGGGAAAAGTGACATATTACTCCCTATAACAATAGGTTTTAGCTAGTAGTTTTAAATTAGGAACCAGAAATAAAACCTGAGTGTTTAATTCTGAGAACACCATTTTCTTCTTTTTTTTTCTGTAAATAAATGTGTTCTTGATTTTCTTCTGACACACTCACACGCATACCTGCAAGTACCTACTTATATATCTGTATGTCCAAAGACACATAAATTTGTGCAAATTGTTGCTTACGCCATCAAGATTCTGGAATGTGGGAATAAATATGAGAAGCTGAGCTGCGTGATACCCTATTCCAGCATTTCTTCTGTCCATGGTTCCCAGCTGATCAAGTTTTGCTTCATTATAATTTACTATTCATTCATCCTGCTGTCATCTATTTCGTACATTATGAAGAATAGAGTTGTAGAAAGAAATAGGTCAGATGCCATAAAGAGCAGCATTTATAATTGTAACTGTCAGTTATTTTTATAGTTTAGGTTTTTAGTGATACCCTGAGAATATATAAAATTTCTTGATGAATTCCTGAGACTAGATTTGATTCCATGCACCTATTTGGGTCCTATCCAAGAAGAAGGGAGCAGAGGGTTTGTAAATAAATATATGGGGCTTTCATTAGGTCATGAAAGGTGACCTTGGGATGCCACCCAAAGAAGGATAAGTCAGCTTGGATCGGGCTCAGTAAGAACACAGAGGCCTGAGACCTCAGCCAGGGGAAGACAGTGGAGGGTTCTCTCCTTCTTTCCAGTGTAGGCACAGGTTGTTAGTATTTTATTTTTTTCCTCTCTAAGGAGAGATAGGGAGATGTAGGTCCAATGACATAGAGGGGACTCTTGGACTCTCAGCTTGGAGAGAACATCTCAGAAAAAGAGAATGACTACCCCATTTAAAAATAAAGGCTTCCAGAACTGCCATTTTGACCCAGCGTTCCCAAAAACTCTCACTAAGGGAGTAAAAGTGGACTTCAGTTCAAGCGGATTATTTCAGAGAATGGTGGGATGTCTTGACAATGACAGGAACTCACTGAAGTCTGTAACATGTCAATTCAGAAATGTTTCTATTTTAAGCCTGGGACTCTTTTTTTTTTTTTTAAAGATTTTTTATTTATTTATTTGACAGAGATAGAGACAGCCAGCGAGAGAGGGAACACAAGCAGGGGGAGTGGGAGAGGAAGAAGCAAGCTCATAGCAGAAGAGCCTGATGTGGGGCTCGATCCCACAACGCCGGGATCACGCCCTGAGCCGAAGGCAGGCGCTTAACTGCTGTGCCACCCAGGCGCCCCTTAAGCCTGGGACTCTTATTCTTTTTCGGGAAGACCAAGGGTTGCCGAGATTTATTGATTCTATAATTGGCACTTCCAAAGCATTAACATGTAGAACAGCAAGGCACAGAAGGGAGTCACCCCTTAAAGTGCACATAGGCAATTTCTTTCCTAGTCATTGATTAAATACCTTATCTCTTTGTTTAGAACCCATCTCCATGGTAACTGTAAAAAAAATCTGTCATTTGGTATTGAATTTCTAAGAATGGCCTTATAACACCTACCAAATGTTTTACTTTTGATCATCAATTCTACCCAACAATAGTCAAGTGTTGGAGTTAAAGTAAAGTGTAAGCTTTAGGTTGAATTTGCCTATTAATTCAGGCAAAAATAAAATTGTTTTACTTTAAATCTTCTGGGTAATTGCCTCAACCCTCCACTTTAATTGAACTTGGAGACATAGCCAGAGAAGTGTTTCTCTCAGGATTTATCTTTAGTTTGTAGATAGGTATTTATTACACAACATAAATGGAACATAAAGCAAGCTTTAAAAAAAAAAGTCCTTTTGAGAATAAATCCTACTCAGTCTACCAATTACTCAATATCTCATCACTGAAAGTGAAAGATGATCTTTTTTCTAGCTATTTGATGAATCTGCTGCTGGCAACTAGCTGTCTAATTTCCTCTCTCCTATTGAGGTCTGTTGCTATCTAACTTCTTCCATTAGCCCATAGCCTGGACTCCTACTAGTTGACAAATGTTCCAAAATTTTCAATGCTCTTCCCTGTGCCCTATTCATTGCCGAGCCTCTGTTAAGTGTTGGGTATTTTATTTTAAAGCCAGCTCTTAATTATTTGGATGCCAATTAGCCAGGGTCTGGAATTAACTTGACTCTGCTCTCCCTCTGTTTCTTTTCTGCTGCCTGCCTTTTGGCCACAGCACAGCTTGTTAGTTTTTTCATGAAGGAATGAGGGGCAGGAGTGGAGTAGGGATAAAAGCCCGGAGACTCAAATAAGTTCATTTTGTTATTTATTGGCAGTTCTGGTTAAAAGTTTGGCAAGACAGTGTATTAAAAGCACACAATAATAGTAAACTTTCTTTATCATGTACATCTCATTTATCCAAGCTCACCCAGATTCCCATTGCTGATGTTAAACTGGAAGCTGCCAGAATTGCCCTTGGTGCCTTATATTATGGCAGGAAAAAATAAAGTTTCTCTGACTTGGCAAAAGCTTGTTTAATGAGCAGCTTTGCTTGGTACTGAATCCTTTCAGATCAGCAAGCACAGGGCAATCAGCCATTGGAAATCAAGCTACCACACCGTCGAAAGCTCAGGACAGCCAAGCTGCAATGATTCTAGCTAACAATGGAGTTTATGTTTTTGTTGCATTTCATTTTTTCTCTTAATAAAATGAAAGAAAGAAGAAGAGAAATGAGGGAATTGAAGCAAAGATGTTCTTATATTGGACATACAAAAATACCTTGCTGAAGTCTTCAACTAGAATAAATTATTATATCATTATTTCACGTCAATTGATATATGAAAAGAAGCTATCACTGGGTCCTGAATTGCATTCTACAAGTAAAGGTAGAGTTCATTTCATCGGTTTCCCATTTTCTGAGGGTAATTTCAGTATTTTGAGAAAACGTAACTTTAAAATGGGGAGATTTCTTATAGGATTTGATGGCAACATTTGAGTCTGAAAGACCAGGACAGCTATTCAAACAGGGTGCATGAAGAACTTATTATGAAATCCCCAACTGCACTGTTATTAAGTCATCTAGTAATTTTTCTTTTATTGATATCTTAAAGATCCAAGAATTATATTTTCCCTTATGTCTACCACAGTGTCAGTGTGTCTGAGGGTCTTCCTTTCAACTGAGAAAGACAAAAGAGAAAGAACATGAGAGATCATATAAAAGATAAATTTAGATATGAAGAAGAATTTCATACCTTTGAGGGGAATGCACAGCATCAGACTGCATCTCTAAGGGAATGGCAGGGCTGTCTTTGAAGACAAAATAATTTCTCATTTACACGGATCACTTAAATGCAAGGCTGTGAGATGGGAGGGTGGTTGGCCGAAACGATCCTTAAGGAGGTGGTTTATTTGTACAGTGCCGAAGAATACAGCCAGACAGCACTGGATTCAAATCCCTGTCCTGCAACACACTAGTGGTGTCACCTTGAGCAACACACGGAATGCTCACGGGCTTCATTCTCTCAACTTTAAAATGAGGGTCATGAAAATGTACAACAATTTTGTGAAGGTTAAATTAGATCAATATATAAAATCCTTACCATAGTGGCTATATTATAATATGTTTTCAGAAGGTAGTAGTTATTTTTATTAAAGTCCCTTTCAACTTTGTGAAAACAGAGTAGTGCCACAGATTCTAATTCACACCTCTGAACAGCAACTCTTGAATGCTTAATAAAATAAAGCAGTGACTCTCCACACTAAGGCTGATGATGATAAATCAGAAAAGACACACAAGAAACAGCTGCTAAAGCAAATCAATTTTTTCCTAATTCTTGGCTTTTTGATAGCTCACAATGCTAAACCTCTTTTCCTTGTTATTATTTTAAGCTATTTTTAATTGGTCCCCTGTCTACTTTCAAAAACCCTTTGAGACCACTTAAAAATTAAGCAAAAAACTGTGTATTAGATATATCTGAAATAACTGTTAAACATTTAAAGATGTATTTATTTATTTGAGAGAGAGAGAGAAAGGACAGAAAGACATCAGGGGAGGGGGAGGGGCAGAGGGAGGGGGGAGAAGCAGACTCCCTGTTGAGCGTGGAGCAAAGGATTTCACTAACCTGAGATCATGGCCTGAGCCCAACGCTTAACTGACTGAGCCACCCAGATGCCCGAACTGTTAAACATTTAAATTCAAAACAGTTTAAAGGGCAACAGTTGAAAGAAAGAAAGAAAGAAAAAGAAAGAAAGAAAGAAAAAGAAGAAAGAAAGAAAGAAAGAAAGAAAGAAAGAAAGAAAGAAAGAGGAAGAAGGATGCCAGGAATTAGTAATAACCATTGAATTTACTACAATTGAGGCTTAAGTTTAATATTGAGAGTTCTGGCAGCCAAGGCAAAGAGCTCCTTTAATCATTAAATATTCAGAACCTTAATGTAATGAATTCTGTCAGTGACACTTTAGTGTGGAAACCAGCAAAGGGCTGTGGCTTTCATGGGGTTTTCATGGGGCTTCAACTCACCCATCACCCTCCATCATCAATTTTAACGCACAATTTTAATGCACTCTTACAATGTACAATGAATTAAAGGTTTGAGCCTTTGGTTCTCATTATTTTGAATTATCTTGAGAAAATATAGAAATTATTTGTAAACAGAAGACATAACCCAACAAACTTATGTTCACAAGAACTACATAGAGAAAAGGGCTGGTAAACTCTAAGTATCCTATGGCCAGATCTTTCCCTAAGTTTACCACTGTAGATATAAAGGGAATTCCTTACTTTGAGGGTACTTTAAGCATCAGAATGCATCTGTAAGGGAATGATGGGGCTATCTTTAATATAAAATAAGTTCTTGGGGCACCTGGGTGGCTCAGTAAGTTAAGCATCTGCCTTCAGCTCAGGTCATGATCCTGGAGTCCAGGGATCGAGCCCTGAGACAGGCTCTCTGCTCAACAAGGAGTCTGCTTTTCCCTCTCCCTCTGCCCCCGCCCCCCGCTCATGTTCTGAATGTTCTGTCTCTCTCACTCACTCTCTCTCAAATAAATAAATAATCTTAAAAAAAAAAAGGTTCTTGAATAATCTTTGACTTAGTGAAATTTGATTCTGAGTGATGAGTTGGTGGTTAGCTGAAGTGACTCTTAGAGAGGCTGCATTTGCAAAATCTACAGGAGCCAAGCAGATTATCATGAATTCCTCAGACAGTGCAGGCTGCACTAGCCTGCTCGCAGCTAAGGCTATTTTCTAGCATCATTGCTTGAAATCAGACATAAAACATTTAAGAAAAGTTGTGCTCTGTATACAGTTCCTTAGATTCTTGGGAATTTCTAACTAGCTCATCAAATCGTACCAACTGCCTATTCCATTGCCAAGCACTACGCTCTGTGGGAAACCATCTGTATGTTTATTATAGGTGTCAAATTAACCCAGAAGAAATGAGAAGATATCTTTGAATTGGGGTTCATGTGACCCAACTTAAACCAAGAGGCTGGAGTAGTCTTTTGTTGGTATTGTGGCCAGAGGCTGATTTTTTTTTTTTAATGTTATTTGTCTTTCAGGTTTCCATTTCAAAGATTATCCTTTTCAATATGTAACCTTATTATTTTTTACAAAGACTTTCATCATGTTTGACTTTCTAATTCATTTTATCTCTTGTTTTTCCATCTGTTATATACTCAATTTATTAAGCTCGGTAGCACAAAATGTAATTTATTTATTTAATTTGAATTGGATATCTACAAAAGATAAGCTACCTTGGTGTGAATGTCCCTCAAAAAATGCATGCCTGTTATTTCATCCTGTAAAAAGGAGGATAATATTGAATATTTCCTACACATTTTAGGTAAGCTGCCAGGATCACTGAACTTACACTGGGTAATTCTCAAGGGTACCTCACAATATACACAATGGTACTGAACAAATATTATGTAATAATGACTAAAACTGTGTATTGGACAGCATTGTTGTAGATTAGCCAATAATGTATAAATCTTTTCGCTTTTTTAAATAAGAAAATATTGATACCGCTGAATTCTTTTACGTCATCTTGTATACAAGCATCATTTTTAAAATCTTTAAAAAGGCAGAATATGTGTGCTACATTTCTTTTCTTCCAACGCAAGATTTAATGACCACTGAGAAATATTTACCCTATTTTAAACCCTCTGTGCTTTGAGATGTATCACCACATAGCTTTGTCAACATCGCTCATTCCAGTATAGTCTGAAAGTTACCTTACGCTATTTTAGAGGAACTTCTGTCGAAAAAGAATGGTTTATTGTCTCTTAGCTCAAGAAGACTCCATGTCAGAACACTGTAGCAAAAATGCAAAGCATATCTATCCCTAGAAGCTGCCATTTTCATCACAAGGTCTCTCATTTGCATCTTGCCATGGGTATCAATAAATCATGGTGTGCAGTACACAGCGGCGCGCCATTCAGCCATACTGGGAAAGGAGGCTCATTAGCTCCCAGCTCTGCCCCTTCCTGAAATGAATTCCGCTCTGTTTACTTACCAGATTTGTTACTTCCTCCACATAAGAAGGCATTCATGAGAACTCAAAGCCTCCTGGATTCTTTCAAAACTCTCTTTTGAGGACAACGCAATTTTTTTTTTAAGATATATATCATTTTATTTATCTGTCAGAGAGAGAGAGAGAGCACAAGCAGAGGGAGCTGCAGGCAGAGGGAGAAGCAGGCTCCCCTCTGAGCAAGGAGCCCGATGTGGAACTGGATCCCAGGACCCTGGGATCATGACCTAAGCTGAAGGCAGATGCGTCACTGACTGAGCCACCCAGGCATCCCAGGACAACACAATTTAAAAGTGAACAAAAAATGTGAAGAGACACCTCACAAGATATATGAATGGCTAAGAAGCATATGAAAAGGTGCTGTACATCACTAGTCCTCAGAGAAATGCAAATTAGAACCACAACGAAATACCACCACACCCCCACTAGAATGGTTAAAGTTAACATGACTGATGACACCAAGTGTTGCTGAGGATTCGCAGCAGCTGGAATTCTAATACACTGCTGATGGAAACTCAAAATGGTATAGCCACTTTGGAAAATGTCATACACATACATTTCCTGAGTGAACCAGCAATTTGCATTTCTAGATATTTATCCAATAGGAAATGAAAACATATGTTGCATGAAAATGTATGTGTGAATGTTCGTAGCAGCATTATTCGTAACAGCAAGAAACTGGAAGCAACTTTAATCTCTCTCAACTGGTGAATAAATAAACAAATTGCTCTATCCTACCACAGAACAATACTCAGCAATAAAAAATGATGAGATATTAATATGTGCAACAGCATGGGTGAATCTCAAACATTACGCCATGTGAAAGAAGCCAAACACAAAAGAGAATGCGCTGTGTGACTCCACTTACAGAAAATTCTAGACAAGACAAAACTATACTGACAGAAGGCAGTCAATGGTTGCATCAGCTTGTGGAATTTGAGGAGAGGATTTTCTGCAAAAGGCATGCATAAGGAATCTTTAGGGCAATGGAAATGCTCTGTATCTTTACTTTGGTGATGGTTGCACAATTATATATAATTACCAAAATTTATCAAACTGCACACTTAACATTAAGGTACAATTATATATAACTAACAGAATTTATCAAACTGTATACTTAACATCTGTGAATAAAACTTCAATGAAATTTTTTTATTCTGGATTGCTCTTCTTGCTTCATCCTATTCGCTATAAAGTGATAAAACGTACTCCAAATTATTGATCTTTGTTACCTAGAATATCAACTCTGATAATCTCAGAAGCCCTCTCATTCCATGACTGCTCCCATAAAACAAGCCAATCCCTTTCTTTCTACGTCTGTTTTCAGAATGCAGTTGCTGCAAATGTCCATGTGTTATTTTTTCCTCTCTTTGTTCTACGTCATAAGTAATAAGCACAGTGCCAACAGAAAAGCAAATAAAATACTGTATACATTCGCTTAGGAAAATAAAGTAAAAATTCCTGACAAGACTCTGTTTTGAAAGTGTTTGCACTGATAAAGGTGATAATATTTAGAATCAAGTGTATGCAAATAGGGCTGTTGGTATAGGATGGTGTAAATGACTAACCTCTCACTTATCTGCTACAGGCCTGAGAATGACCATCTCTTTTCAGTAAAAAGGAAGAGTGAGACATTCATGAGGCCTCAGAGAGCAGAACTGGGGTCATTTTTGGAAGTAACACAGTTTGTTTGTATACAAAAATAAACCCCAAATCTACAACTGCTTGAAATTAGAATCGGCTGCCTTGTGAAATAGTGAGCCTCCCGCCACTACAAATAATAAAGCAGAGGTTGGATAAACATCTGTACAAACGTCACAGATGTTACCCCAGCATCAGCTATGAGATGAGACAGTGTGATCTCTGAGGTCTCACTTGACGCTGAGATTCTATTTCTCAATGAAACCATTAATGACCTTCTCATCTGCAGTTTCACCAAAGTCATGGGTTAAAAATCTACATGGCACAGGGAATGAGGTAGTGATCACAGACTCCTTGTTTCAGCAAGTTTGAGAATTTGGCCATGAAGAACAGAAGAAAATAAGAAAACAGAGGTACATATCATAAGGTCTCAGCAGGGTCTAATGAGCACCCCCTCTTTTTAGGAACATGAGTTTCAAAGACAACAGGAAGGAATCAAGTTGAAAAGTGAGCACTGAAGTGACAGAGAGAAAGGAAATCAGAGGATATAGTGTAGTGTACATTTAAAAGTCACTGGATGATTTCTACCTGTTCAGTGTAGTGGGAGGCAAGGTCTTTTGAAAAGGAGGAAGAGAAGAGAAAGGGTTTAAAGAAATATACAGTGGAGAATGGATGAATGAGAGGATGTCCAAGCAGATGTGTCAACATAAAATTAAACATTTTAGATGGGTTACTCACATGTTTTATGTCTCCCCTGGCAGCTCAGATACCAAAAAAAAAAAAAAAAAAAAAAAAAAAGGCAGCAGGTGCTCTAGGGTTAAGAGTAAGGTTTAGTACATTCTCAGTTGAAGATCAAAGAAGAGAGAATCCCAGCAGTGGAAAACAGCAGCATTAATGTAGTAAACTCTGAAAACTCCGTGAAGCTAGACAGGCTTAATGAAGTGGCTAAAGCAGAAGATACTTAGGAGTCTTGGTAAAGAGGAATGGGAGTAATCTCAACAGTAACCAACATTTGATGGCATCTTACCAAGGCTTTTTCTAGACACAATTTTATTTAATTGTTGCAACAACTCTGCAAAGCATAATTACCTCCTAATTTTAAGATCAGGAAACCGAGGCTTAGGTACAATGAGAGAACCTCCGTGGGTTACAAGGTTCTAATGGTGAGACAGGGATGTGAACAAGGTCTTCTGCTACCAAACATATCCTCTAATACCAAATATTCTCTCTTCTTTTCAACTCTGTTTTTCTGTGTGTAGAGCCCAATGTAGGGGACAGAGTGGGAGACAGAAAAAGCAAGCTTCTCACAACAAGATGGCCAAGCTCCCCACCAAGTCGTCAACACCCAGCAGTATTAACAAAGCAGGGGCTCAGGGACTCAGTAAATACAATTAGAGGTGAACTGGGTGGAAAATAACAAAACGGAGAGCTACTTGGAGCCCAGCAAGGAAAACCGTTCTGTGAGACACCTTGAAAACCACAGGAATATAAATGAATTAACCATCCCATGTCACTTTCCTTAATAATATATAAACCATCACAGGTTTTTGACATCCCCCTTCTTCAATCCTTTTATTGCATTTTTTTATTGCACTGTTTGACACACCTTGACATTCTCTTTTTGTTTTAAAATAGTTTTCAGGGCAGGGTGCCTGGGTGGCTCAGTTGGTTGAGCGTCTGACTCTTGATTTTAGTTCAGGTCATGATCTTGGGGTCGTGAGATTGAGCCCCATGCTGAGCTCTGTGCTGAGTGTGGAGCCTGCTTGAGATTCTCTGTCAGACCCTCCCCTGCTGCTCGTGCACTCTGTCTAAAAAAACAGCCTTCCGAGCTATAACTTATATTAAAGTAACTATTTTTTTAAAGAAACAATTTAGAAAGGATTATAATAATAGACTTATCTTTTTCATTTAGCATGAGAGATGCTAAAGCACTATTTAAATAACATAAATTGTCAAGTCCCTTTCGTTTGGATGTGTATTGCTTATACTGTGCATCTTAGATGGTAGTAAATAGGGCTTGAATTAAATTACAGTTATAGGCATTATATTTAAGCAATACATCTTCAATGCCCCTAGAAGAAGGCTTTTATTTCTAGAAATATCTTCAAGATTTTCACTTACTGCAAAGTTGTAAAATGTTGACCACTCTTGTATTCATTTTATAATCCAATGGTGATCAAACTAGGTTATGTGTACCCACAGAAACTTTACAAATGTTTGCAAGCAAGGTCAGTTTGAAGACATCAGTTTCAGATCATCAGTTTCCCTATATATGCTTTCCTAACTGGATCTGCCCGAGAATCTATAGTTGATGGTCATGCCAGGGCTCTTCTCCCCCTCTCTTTCGTCATGTTCTTTCTCCCACTTTACAGAAGAAATACATGCCTCTCACCCATTCTGCATTACAGTATAGTGGCAGAGAGAGCCTTGGGGTATAAAGAGCACCTGAAGACACTACAAAAAGGGACAGATTGAAATACTGTGTTTGGCAAGTCTTCCTTTCAAGGCACCAAGTCTGTCTCTCAGTTGCATATTCGAATTACCTCAAGGAGGAAGTGAAAATTTCCATGTTTACTTCAATCCATTCAACGTTAGATCTTCAAATAAAAATATTGGAGATAAATTGATGTTCATACTTTCTTTTACTCAGACTTGAGTTTCATTAAACTTAGCCAGATATTTACCAGATATAAGAAATCCATATTCATTTTCTACTTGGGTAGGAGTGCTTCCTGTCATTTTGTCAACCAATTCTTTGCTAATTTATTCCTTCTTATTTGAAAGACTTATATTAAGCTTAGCAGAGTTATGTTGTGGTACGGGAAAGTGTGAGAAGAAAATTTCAGAGATAAGATCCAACTACTTGACTGGTCTCTGGTTCAAAGCAACACCTGGTGTGGTGCAAAGAGCGCACCCTGCTGGCCAGTTTCAGTGTCTGTAAAATGCACCACCCACTTTAAAATGCTGGTGATGAAGCCTCAAAGAAACAACTGATGTTAAATGTTGTGTGAACTGTAAAATACTATGAATGCAAGTATTTTTATTCTAAAAGAAATAAAGAGAATATGGTATAATCAATAAAAT